>NC_089190.1:35475-76678 GCF_947507565.1 Oscarella lobularis | reverse complement strand
AACGCAGCTCGATCAACTATAGATGTCTAGGTGTTATCCAAGCGAAAGTGACCAAAACTGCATTACCTGGCCGCGAAGTTTTTTGAGATAGAACAGTTGTCCGTCTCTAACCCGGAAAGTCTTCGCCTCACACTTCGCTTCTCGTTGTCCGTAGAACCAGCGGGGTAGGTTTGCTCTGTTAAGTAGAGAAAAACGGCATTAATAATGTCGAACGCACCTAGTTCACCGAATTCTTCTTCGTCGCTCATGACTCAAAAACCGGAAAGATGGTCCTACGCAATAAATTCAAGCGCGGAAATCCAAAAGAAGAAGAAACACGTGCGCTTACGAGGAGGAAAAATGGCGGAATTACATGCGCAATCAGTCCCTTCGCGCGCTTTAGAAGACTTAATTCTATTACGGTACTGTAGTCTATAGTTCGAATTCGTTGCCTCTCCAGTCTGTTCTGCCAGGCGATATAAGGAAACGTCGCCGATCCGTGGACGTCAGAGGTGGAACAGAAATCGCTGGACTGGCAACGCCGGATCGCCAAGCCTACTTAATTAAGGTAAGGTATTACAGGGCCTGTATGTCAGTCAGAGGTCCGCCGCTTGTCGCAGACACGTACAAACTGTTCCGGACACTTTTTTTCAGACCCGGACAATTTTTTCCTGAAAAAAAGTGTCCGGCCGGACACTTTTATACCCGGACACTTTTTTTCGTGACACGTCCCGTCCCGCACAACTTTCGGTCAAAAAGGTTAACACCGCTACGTTGTCAGTTACCCGGATGCTTTACGAAACATGGAGGTTTGATCGGCTCTCGCATTCTCCTGGGCACGGGCCTCGCTCAAAAGCGTCTATCGTGTTCTAATCAGATTAGAAACGGTCTCTGGGGCTATCGTGTAAGCGAAATTCCATAGCTAGCGAAGCGATATAGGAATTTACTACGACGGCTTACTCTGAGACGCTGCGTTCTAGTTGTTCTCCTTCGCGCAAGAGCCGAATGAACGCCCTATCGAAGCTCGACTTTCCTCCGTCGTCCATCGAATGCTCTTCTTATAGTAGTACTTTTAAAATGTAAAGCTGGTTCTTTATTTGAGAGATCTATTATAGACGTCAATCCAGATGAAGTTCACATGAAATGGGATGAAGATGATTTGCAGAACTGTTCACGTAATATGATTTAGCATTGTAACAAGCCTTTGTCTTGTTGGAAATATGCCTCTTATTCACATTTGTTTCTAAGGTAATGGCGGAATCCATCCGATTATGTAATCAGAAACTGTGAGTTTAGATAAATAATATTCCGCGTGATTATTTTGTCATGTCTCTCTACAGTATGAATGAAGCGTTCGTTATCGTTGTTATCGTCGCGTGCTTCCTATATGTTCTCACGCTTCCTCACGTGAGATCTACATTCATGGCGTTGCAAGGCGGAGCTAGAAATGCAAAGCTAAAGCTCTTTGCAATCGTCTGCGGCATGTTGGTGCTTGCCATAGCGTCCGTACCATCACTCGTCTTCGTATTTCCCGACTGGGGCCTCAGCTCGGAGCGTTTGGTACGAAAACGCCTTCATTCACAATACCCCAAGTCACTCTCTTACCTTGAAGGAGGAAATTGCTGCTAAGCAAAACGTCTCCTTTATTAACGGGAGCAGTTGTCACGTTGAAGTTGCTCTACCCAGCAGTGTGTCGAAAAATTTGTTCGAGCAAGAGGGTGTGCAGCAACGCCTACTCAGTCTCGTTCCTTCTTTACTTCCTTTACTAAGCACGCCCAAGTGCTCTCAGTTCTTGAACGTCCTTATTCGTCCTCAAAGCAGTTCGTCTGAAATCTTTCAAACGCTTTCTCCGTTTGAGATTCGAGGAATAATGCGTACATTGAACCTTTCGTATGATCAGCTTACAGCCGGCATAGGTCTCGCTAATATCAGCAGCTCAGCTCTCGTGTCTCTAATGAATTCATACTGTCTCGATGAGTTTTCAAATTTAGGTATTTGTATCGACATCGAATGCTTTAGCTTATGAATTGATTTTCTCTTTAAGGCTGCCAGAAAGATTTGACTTTCGAAAACGGCTCTATCCCGTGCTGCTACGTTTCCTGTCTCAACTGGCAATGGTTAGGAGAGACGAAGAGCACCATCGATTCGGTTCTTTTCGCAGTGACAGCCGTTGTTGGTCTGGTTGAATTTGTCGCCGCTTCGGTCGCAATTATAGCTATTAAATCCAAGTTAGTTTTCAAAATATAGGCAGGTTATGAAAGTTCTTAGCACAAGGTTTTGAGTCGTGTGCTAAGGACCTATGCCCTGTTATATATATGTGCCTCTTTTATATAGGCAGAAGTTTCCTCACCTCGTCGTGTCGTTTTATATCATGCTTTCTCTTGTGTCGCTAAGTGAGATCTTCTTCATCTTGTGATCTTTTAGACGAGTCGTTTGTTTTGCAGTATTTGCCGAAGCGGTTGGGCGAATTCT
The DNA here is from genome assembly GCF_947507565.1 of Oscarella lobularis. NCBI lineage: Eukaryota > Metazoa > Porifera > Homoscleromorpha > Homosclerophorida > Oscarellidae > Oscarella > Oscarella lobularis. The sequence continues at coordinate 74,227 of NC_089190.1, read as the reverse complement.
TGGACGAGAGAACGCAATTTGCTGCGATGAGCGCGATCTTCTCAAAGCTTTGCAATCGGATTCTTGCACTTTCTCCATCATTCGCAGTAAGAATTTAAACGAAAAGTTGGACAATAATTTTGGTATGTTTCGTAGCAATAATTCAAAATTTTTGCTTCACGTCTGGCGTGTCGTGGTGCGTTGTTGGTTTCGTGAACCTCTGGTTTGCCATCGTTCGGTCGAAAAGCCGCGTGTTTGTTGCTCACCGAAACGCAATCCACGCCATTGAAGCGTCTATTGTGTGGGGCACCTCCTTGATACTTGCACTCATTCCCTATTGGTTCAAAGGTGGAGGTGCCTACTATAATCCTCTTCTTTGCTACGCCTGCTCTATAATAAACAGCACGTCCTTTAACTACTTCACCCTTGTTTTGCCGCAACAAGTCATTATGGCCGTGGGCGGACTCTGCGTTGTTCATCTGGTTTACACGCTGAAGAAGCAGGTATGGTGTAATACGTAGGCTAAAATGCAAGCTACTAATCCAGAGAAGAACTCTTACCTTATGTTAAGTTACGCGTGCTAACAACCCTGCTAAAGTACAAGTCAGATAAAAAGAATTTTAACTAAACATCGGTGGCTACATGCCGTTGCTTAGAGACTATCAAACATGTACTGTAAGCACTACCGTTCCTGCTACGATGTCACTAGCGTGCCTATGCTCAACCTAAAAGCATGCAGCTCAATTAAACTCCGGGTCTAGCCATCGGAGTTCATTAAGGGAACTTAGGCTAGGCTATCAAAGTCCTTTAATGCTACTCACATAAGTTACCCTTTTGCCTCTTTTAATGAAACTGGCTTTATGTAGAAGATACTTGAGTTTAAAACTGGTTATCAAAAGCTGAGAAATAAGGCTTGATACGTGACTGTTAGTCTCCTGATTGCAGTACATAGTAGTCTATAGGCCAAGTCATCTGTAGTCAATCTCTTCTGGCCCTAGTTAATTTGACCCAGTTTTCATTGAGCCCTGCACTATATTGAAGATGCGTGACTGTTCCTTAGAGTTTCAATCGAAAAGAGCTATTTGCGTCTGTTCAAGGTCAAGACGCTAAGCAGACGAAACACGTCAGTCAACTCGACGATCTTCAACGTCGTTTCGTCTTTCTTCTAATCGTCGTCTTTATCGTCGAAATTGTCGTGATATTAAACGGCTTCATCGTCGTCATGGTACGAATAGCGTCGATGTCGACAACCTTGGAGGTTACGTTGAATGCGTTTATCTCGATTTGAACGACGAGTGTCGGAACGAGGAAAAGTTGACCGTTGAAAATATGACGTTTGCATTCTTGATCGTCTATCGGGTCGCTCTTCTCTGCTCCCTCTTTTTCCTCGTCGCGTTTTTTTGGGGCGGCCAAAGACTTCGAAAATTTTGGAAGGACGTTTACGTACGAGTGCGATCGTGCTGCAAGCGAACTCCATCTGACGATAAGGTCGACTTAGACAAAAGTTACTCTGAGAGGAGCCAACGTTTCAGCACTGCAAGGACATCTCTTAGCCAAGACCTTGAGCTGCGTTGATTCTCAACAATTAAACAACATATAGTCGCTAAGTGTTCTCTAATGAGCTTTGTTGGTTAGCGCCTTGGCCTACTGTCTATTCTGTCTTTTTAATATAATGGAAGTAACTATTCGTTACATAAAATGCACTGCATTGAGATTGTGCGTAACAGCGTCCATAAAGGCTAGCACGTTTTTCACTTCGAGATCCCGTATGTTGTAGGGTAACGCCCTTTTCTTCGTTTTTTGGCAAAAAGCCGGTTACCCTACAACATACGGGCTTTATATGCGCATGCGCAAATCAACGCGGCAAAATCTTGTAGGCTTGACGAACAATCTCGGCGAAAGCACACAGCTTCTTTAGTTCCTTTTACGTATAAGATGTACAAGAAAAATACAACAAAAACCGTTATTCCTTTATAAATTCATTAGAGATGTAGCACGTAAAATTGCCCCCAAAGTTTATGCAAGTGAAAAAAGAGCTTTGATAGTACAACCAGCTTAGCAGGGCCGGTTGCCCGCGCTAGCTGGTGAAGGGCCTGAGAACGAGACGAACTTCCCTCTCCACGTGTGATACGGGAGAAGGGTCTGGGGGCCACTCTTTTCGGTGACATGGTGAATCCATACGAGCAAAAAAATAAACAAATGCCATCGAGCCCACGCCCTTGATTCTATGCGCATTATTCATTTGAGCCAACACCCATCACCGCTACGTCCGCAATGCCGTTCGCGTCTCTCTCCACATCTCTCCTTCATTTGCTTCTACTTGCCGTCACGTCACACTGCCAGACACCCGACACGTGCGAAGTGGCAAGCGGATCCGCCTTTCAACAGATATGCGCTAACGTATCGTCCATTATACAATTCACTCGATTTCCAAACGTTCTCGGCCATTCCCGGGCCAGTGACGCCGACGCGGCGATCCAAAGCATCTCAAATGTAGCGAGCAGTACATGCGACATCGACGTACAACTGTTTGTCTGCCTGTATCATTTCCCAACGTGTCGCGAAACGAGTGAAAATGTTACTGTTGTGCAGCCACCTTGTCGAGACTTTGCCGTCGACTCAAGGAGGCTGCGTGCGTGTTTGATTTCCTTTCTGCAGGTATTGACTGCTCCTTTTTGCCTCCGTTTGATCCCTGCCGAACCGACATCCTGCTACGATCCCTATCATCTCATCGTTCTCAATGAAGTGAACGTCGAGCTTTTTCCAGTGTTTGTTGAATTCTGGGATTCGGAATGAAAAATACCATACTTGACTTCTTTACCGTTGTTTTCTACGCTTCGAATGGTAACACGGTTCAGTCATTCAACCTGACCGGAGAAACAACAAAAACGGGCGGGTACATCAACAATTGGACAATTGTCAGATATAGATTATAACACCGTTGGTGAAACGATAGCAGTTGCGCTCTATCGAACCAACAGGCAGGAAAATACGAAACATAAAAAATCAAAATAAATGAATTACGTTTACCTTAGTTTCCAGGAGGGATCAAGCCCGACTACAGTTGATCTTGTCGACGCTCTGGTTTACATTCAGCCGAACGCCTGGGTGAGTGGTGTTCTTCAAATATTTCCGATACTTTCTGGGAGCAGCAATACGTCCTTCAGTCGATGCTACAGTCTCCGATCATTGACAGGCGAGGCATATGACCTTAAAGAGGCCACGATTGGCGCCAAAAACGATTGTCCACAAGAAGAAGTGAAAACTATTGAAGCGGGGTTAGAGAAATTTGAAATTAACAATTCCGTTGACTTGTTTACGAAAAAGTGCTGCTTCGACACGGCCATTTTCTGCGTTTTCGGGTAAATGATGCATGTGGAGCACGTTGCAGTTTGGTGAAATTGTTACTCTAGAAAAATAGACAATGAAGGCTACTGCGTTAATCGAGACCATTGGATGTCGCGCGAAGAATATTTGAATTACAACATCTACAAACAGTAGCATTTCCACTAAAAATTAAGATGATGTATATATAAACTGTATAGGAGTACGCAGCTCTGCGAGTTTAGTGCAGAAGTACTGGCAATAGCACAGTCAAGCATGGAAACGTAAGCAAATGAAAACTTAAACAAATATAGTTCAATTTGGGTTTTTATGACAGAGACATTTTAACGAACACGTGCGAAGGAGTAGTCTCAAACGAACGGAACTTGCGTTTCATGTGGGTGAACTATCGTAGACAATTGTCCTAATTCAACGCTTTACAGACTAGACAATGGAAAACACGTTCAATACATTACCTATGGCCCTAGTAACGAAATTCGGTTGATCGATTCAAGCATGTACGAAGACGCGTTCATAAATAATTAAATAATTTAAGAAAACTCAAAACGTCCTTCGTAGATGTCAAAATTACACTGAAAATGAGTGCTCGGATATTCTCGCGCGTCATTTCGCAAACAACACCGATCTGGTGGACAGCGTCGCAATGTGTGATTCATCTCAAAACTACATAGGCTATACAGCCGGTTCAATTACATAAATGCAATGCATAGTGCGGAGCGTGTTCTAACTATCCATGTCTTTAGGTTTAGCATGTTTTGGAGTCGCCAACTATCCGTGCTCAGGAAAAATTCCACTTGGAAAGCCATAGTCATTTCAAAAACGAGCGACTACAGCGATTTGCGATTCAGGGTCGAAGTATTATCTAACACGAGCGAATTCACGTGCTCTAAAACGAATCCTTGCAACGTCACTCCAAACTCGTTTGTCACGTTTCAGAGCAACGATTCGGTTGAATGTAATGGTGGAGTCGGAAATTCAAAATAATAACGCGCGATTTCTATTAGTGATTAACTTCGGCGACGAAAGTAATTTTACCTTCACCGTTTCCGTTACTTCAAACGAGTCTCCATTCACATTCAACAATAGAGGAGTCGAATTATTTGAGATTCGTCTCCTGTTCAATGAAAAGCAAAAGGTCGCTATTCGCCCTCCCGTGATTAGACAAGATTCCCCAACAACCTACGTCGCGTTCCGGATCGATCCTTCAGCCGGAACGTACACAATCATTGACCGCTTTGAATAGATCAAAAAAAGAACAACTTTTGAATGTGTTATGTTGTTATGCGTACAATCAATCTACTGCTATTTATAGCGACGTCGATCTCTGCGTTAGGCACTGTTCGAAGACGAGACGATGAGACAAAGGTGAGGTCCCCTTTGAGGGTTCACTACCACCCGGGCCACGACATTTTGGCTCGCTACGGCCGCTGTGAATGTCGCACGCACGCATCAATCTAACTAAGACAAGACACACCTAAGGCTTACTGACGGTCGTTGGAGAAGAACCATTCAACCGACGACGGAGGAGAATTGAGCCTCGATACCGCTACGCATCCAATGGACTGTGGTGTGTTGGAGAACGACTGGAACGCTCGAATGTTACTTCCAGAGTAGGCCATCATAGTACCTTCATAAAGAAAATATGACTTGAGCACGCCAGCCTTTCCTTCTTTTTTGAAACGCGAAAAACTGCTTGTGAGTCCCCTTAAGGGGCCTCACTTTTCTTTAAAGATTCAAGCGCCTTACGAAGCACTTTGGAAAAACAGTCCACCGTCGCCGAAAGATGCCGCGAGGAAAATTCAGTCAAAAGGTTAAGCTTTTGTTGAACGGTTACCCGGATAACATCCGCGCACTCTATCCCTACATGTATGAACGTCATCGAGCGCGCGGCTATCCCCTTATGATAGGCGAAGACGTTCTCTGGTGTCACAGAGGAATTAGTTAAGCGACCTAAAGCCGATATCTACGAACCCAGGACAGAACAATATTACTAAAATTCTAATACATCAAAAATTCATTTTCAATTCAATTCCGTTTCAGGTCGATACAATATCAGACAAAACGATCGATGATGTGTACGTGCCAGCTGAAGGGTCAATGCTAGCAGCACGTATCTTGTGGGCGGTGTTAGTTCGATGACAGGAGGGCGAAGAGAGACCAGTCGCCTTCCATTGAAATCCAAACTGATCTCAAAGAACTCCACTCCCTCGTCTATTGAACTCGAATTGGCCGTAAGTTACGACGAGAGAAACGATATAGGTATAGCTTTGCTCCCCCATGTAGGTAACTAAATAGGAGTTATAAGTGAGTATTCGATATAATTTATCAACAGAAATTGATGTATATCCCATAACCGCCCTACGGAGGTTGCATGTCCATAACGTCCCTGCATGGGGAGGTTATGTAGGTCGGTTATATGTATTGTGCGTACGCATCACACCACGGGGACCCAGCAAGTGCACTGATCAAGCGCTTCGCAACGGTTTTATCACAAGGTCGGGATATAAGTCAGTTATTATTACATAGTCAAAAACTCGGATCGAATGGGATTTACCACTCTCGATAATAGCCTGCATGAGGCAAATGACCATGTACTATTGTAGTAACTATTACTTACTGTCAACCGAAGTACCTCCCCGAGCCGTAACAGTTGAAGTGTCACACTGTTCCAATATCGAGCAATTGAATATGCTTAGGCCCGATGATAGCACTTCGACTTCAACGCGCAGAAGACCGTAGTCAAATGTAATAGGGCGGTATGATGCAGTCCAATTAGAATTTTCTCCTGGGCACGGAGAGCTAGCGACTCCAAAGCATGAAAGACCTAAAAGTGCTAGTGACATATGGAGCGCCTAATAGTATATATCAAGTCAAACCGGCCGTATAGCCAATATAGTTTTGAGATTGATCACACAATGCCTCGCCTGTTACAAGGGCGGTATTGTTTGAAAAATGCTTGCAATAACTTTTAGGCACGTTTCTTCGCTATAGCTTTCACATCTACGAGCAAAAAATTAACAATTTTTGTTGAATTCAAAATTGCTCATACACGCTGGAATCAATCGATTGAAAGCCGTTGAGAGCGTTATGGGAAATGTATTGAAATTGTTTTCCATTCTGAAGTCTGTAGAAGGGTAATAATTATTTTACTTAAAGTTTACAAAAATATTCTTACACAAGCTTCACAATTTTTTCTTGGGAGAATTCATCATTGCATGTGTGCTGTAAAATGTTTCCTGTCGTTAACAAAAAAGTAGATATAGATAAGAAGAAATTTTCTACTATTTCGTACTTTTCTGAATTGGACTGCGCAATCGCTAGAACCTCTGCACTAAGATGGCAAAACGATTTAGTTCTATCAAGCCAATACATGCCATATCTTAAATTTCAAAAATCAATTCAATGTACCGTTCATATATTTGATAATCGAATGTACTTCTCCGACAGCCAATATCTCTGTTGGCGCAAAATCCTGTACTATTCGTTTTTCTAAAGAAATAGTGGTAAGATTCTTAGAACTGAGTGCCATTACCGGATTTACTCAAAAACGCAATAAACGACTGTGCTAAAACAGCATTTTTTTGTAAGAAATTCCAGTGTTGAACCGGTAAACGTCTCCAAGCCTGGTTGAACAACAGCAACTTCCACCTCTTCTTGTTCACAATTGTTTTTGTTAGTGAGTGAGAGAGTTTTTAAATCAAATGCGTTAATTGTCAAGGTCGAAGGCTGTAGCAGCGGCTAATAGAATTAATGTTACTGGAAAAAATTCTAGCATGATTTGGAAATATTTGCAAACTCGTCGTCACTGGATCGTTCTCGCTTACATACACCAGAGCGTCAACAAGTTTATCCAAAGTGGGAGATGAAATGTTCTCAGAGCTGGTGTACGTTAAAAAATTAATCACAAAACTTGAATTCATGAGTTTTCACTTGCCTTTGAGTCCGATACAGCGCAACCGCTGCTGTTTGGCCAATGTCATTAAAAAGGATATTTGAAGCTGCTCCAATGGCGAAGTATCCGTTTCGCGTCGTTTCGCCGGTCAGGTTGAACGACTCAACGAGGACACCATCTGCATCATAGAGAGAAACAAAAAAATGATCGAGAATGGTATCTTTCATCCCGAAATCCCAGAATTCGACGAAATTCACGTCAAAAGCATTTTCAGAACTGACTTCATTAAGAACGATGAGATGATAGGGATCGTAGCAGGACGTCGGCTCAACTGGGTCGAAGGAAGGTAGCAGGGAACAGTTTAGGGCTAGGCCTCGACTGGAACTCTCCGACCCACAGAGATCATCGATACGAAGGCAAAAGTCTCGACAGGGTGGCTGCACTACCGGAACGCTTTCAGGAATCTCCGTTTCTCGACACGTCGGAAAGAAATAGAGGCAGATGAACAGTTCGATGTCAATGTCACAGTCGCTGCTCACGACGTCCCGAAAGGCAAAAAGCTCCCCGTCAACATCGAGCTGACGGGAATGACCGTGTACGTTAGGAAAGCGAGTGAATGAGATAATGGATGAGACGCTCGAGCAGAGTTGTCGAAAGACGGGCGTGCTCGGTACGTCGCACGTCTCTGGCGTCTGACAGTGTGACGCGACGGCGAGTAGGAGCACACAGAGGCCAATCGTCCAAGGAGAAACGGAGGGCATCGCGGACAATTGAGAGTGGCCGCGTGCTAAGGCGTTGACTTGCGGCATGAAGGCATTATTATACATGCGCATATATGAAGTGTGGTACAAGTTCCAATGACGTATGTTTACATGTACGGCTTCACAAGTGGAAGAGCGAGGGGGTTCCAATCTAGGAACTTCATAGGTGCGAAAATACCGTCATATTGATTCCTAAAGAAAAACATTTTGGCGCCTCCGATGTTCATTCAAAGAATTCGCAACGGAATTTAGAGTTTCACGAAAAACATTTCTTAGAAACTATTGTTGGGTAATACATACTAATAATCCCTCCTCAATATACACAAGCTCACCTCGATATTTCTGGGAAATAGTGTAGACTGTGAACATTTACATTTATCTTATGACTGATGACGTATCCCGAGTATGACAATTGGTGTTTTTCTCTCCACGGAGTATAAGAGAGAAAGGGCCTGACAGGAGAGGGTATTGTGAACGACTCGAATAAGTCATATGTTCTATGAAGCCCTCTTCTCGAACGTTAATGATTTGAGCCTCCGGCTGCTTCGACTGGCTTCTAACTCGCTCTCACCTTCTCGTTGTTCTGACTCCATTGCTTCTCTATCCGGGATTGGTTGAAACGTCTGGTCACGTGTTTCGCAATGGATGCTCGGCTTCTTCTTTCGCTTTCGGACTTGTGCCTGACGTGCCTTTGCAGAACTTCGCCGTCTTCAGCAGATATTCTCGGCATTTCGAAGGTACCAGCGTCAGCGCTGCCGTCAATAGCCGAAATCCTCCTTTCTCATTCGGAAAAGAGCGTCTTGCCCGAACCGGTGTCAAACCTGCTTCTGGAAGGACTTGCGCAGCGCGGAAGACTTACGTCACGCGTGCTAGATCTGTTACTGTGGAATAGACGCTTTTTGAAGACGCTACCACTCTATTCTCTTATGAAAGTTGATGATGAGGAAGCCATAGTTGAGCGTCTCAGAAAACAGGAGCACTTGAAAAACGTCGATATATCGTTCAGTCCTTGTTTAGGGAACTTGCCTGTTCCCTTCTTGGAGAATTTCGTTGGGACCCCATCAAGGGACTCTCTGACGTACTTTGCCGCAAATCACGTGACGGGCGCCATAGGTTGCCACGTTCTCGACCAATTTTCGAATATGAAGCATCTCGACTTGAGTTTCACAAATCTGGAGAAAAATGATTTTTGCGCAGCGATGACGTCAATGAGACATTTGGAACACCTAAACATATCCGGAACGAGCTTGTCTTGGTATGAAGTTTTTTCGACGGGGAATATATTTGCATCGAATGGCCTAACGGAATTGCTTATGCATTCGCTTGAGATAATGAGTACCAGTGAATGGCAGGCTAAGAAGTACCCTCACACTACTGTCGAACCTTTTTTCAGAAAGTTACAGCGTCTCGTCAGTCTCGATGTTTCATACGCTATATTGGGCCCACATGCGATTCCCTTGGATGGCGCCTCTTCTTGTGACGCTCGTTTCTACGCCGCGCTTCATCGTATTTTGCTTTGCACTTCGTCTCTTACTCATCTTGACGTGTCAAACAGCTGTGATTGGAATACGTTGGAAGGTCTTCTGATCGTGACACATCGTCTTAATCAGCTGCGGTTTCTTGGCAATCTGACCAGGTATAATTCTTCTACTGTTCCTGAGACGTTGATTGGTCGTCCTTCTTTGAAACTGGCTCTTTCATCTTTCGCGCCACGTGCTTTCTGCTACGAGTACCAGTTTCATCAGAGTCACGCTCTCAAGAACGGCGACTACGCCTACGAGTCGCAGCCTGAAATTATAGACGATGTGTTGAAGGTGGACTATGACAGATTTGTCAGTAGCGGTCTCGTTCCCTTGACGCTGATGCTTTGCACCGCTGCAAGACGCTGTTTGACTGACAACGAATTTTTCAATGACTCTTTCATGATGGCCTTGCTGCACACTGGTGTTCCCGCTTTTGTCTGCGCTTCTGGTCCATTTATGACCGATGCGTTGGAGGCAGCTACTCGAAAATTTACTTTTATTTTCTCTTCGGCATAAGAGTAATAATCGCGAGTTTTACGACGAAAGTTTAGCTGGCCTTGTGTCACTTTTTGCGAAGTTTGCGACGTTTATTGCGGAGAGGAATGTTTTGCGTCATCTGGCTCTTCAATTCTCCCTTCTGGTTTCTCCGCCGGAGGATGCAGGCATAGCAGAAAAATGGGTTCTTTTGGCTCCGATTCTCTCTTCCCTTTCACCACCTAACCGGATGAAGATGACGTCAAAAATCGGTCCACAGATGACGTCTAATTTACTTGAAATTGTCTCTAGAAACGACGAGTACATCAAGGCAGATGAATATATAAAAGTGCACATGAAAGATCGGCTCATTGATCTGTTTGAGGGTGGCACATCGTTGCTGAAATCTTTCGTGTATTTGTTTTGTGGGCTACCGTCACCGGACGTTTTTTTCCGCCTTTGGCGATATTCTACCTGTTAAATCAATCACTGACTTGACTCAAATAGCGTTTGACTCGTTCTCTACTAACGTCGACAAACGGTCATCCAAGTTGTACGTCGCTGCCGTTGAAGCTTTGTCCGTCTTGGCAGAGAGCCTTTATCTGGCACCGACCCTGTTTTCCAAGCAAGTGTTTAACGCAGTCCTAAGTCGATTACCTCCTGAGAAAAACATGCACGTGGCGTATTCGTATCTGGCGTGTCTTCTACTCGTACATGACCAATCGATTAACTGGTGGCTTCACATTGTGAGGCAAGAGAAAGTGTGGCTGTCCGCATTTTCGTTGGCGATTTCTCTGACGTGGATTTCACCTACCGTCACGCAACTCTTTTGCCTTTGTTCAAGATTGCTCGAAGCAGGGAGTTTCGTTTGGTGACCGTATTCGGTTTGAAACGTTTTGCTTTCTTCTGCGGCAGCGATTTTGATACCAAAGCGTATCACAGCCTCTACTGTGGACCGTGTCCTGTTTGCCTCATCACAAAGGAAGTAGGTTTTGACGCTCTCAATTCTGTGGCTCTCAGTTGTATTTCTGGTTCGCCTATGCAGTCTTCAATTGATGTTTGATCAAACTTGGGTTTCGCAGAATTGCGAGACTATGAGTCGGTGAAAAATTCCTGGTTAAAGTTTTGACTAAATTTCTTTGTTCTAATGCACAAACTCTCGCATGGTTTATTCTAACGTATACGTGACTACAAGTTGAGTTAATTGCGAGTACCTAAGATAAAGCTTTTGTTCGAATTCGGTTTTTGGGTACGCAGTTGTTCGTACAAAGACAGTTCACCCTACATTTTATATAGGTGTGGCACGGACATGCGTAGGTGTGGCAACATACGTAGGCGTGGCACGAATGAAGTCTGGTGTGATCCTTTATTCATATAAACGCAGGCGTGCCGATACATCGTCTATTACTTATTGTCTAAAGCTACACACTGCTCCGAGCCAGGATAGTGCGGAAGATTTAGCTTGTATTTTGTTATGAGAGCTGGTGGAATGAATCGTCCGCCGAGGTAATGATAGCGACCTCGAAAAAATTGAGCGCATTTCTTGGGACACGTTAGAGAAACCAGACAGTCCGGTTTCAATCCTTCAGAATCTCCCGCTTCGACATCCCAACCTATTATTTACCAAAATTAAATTGTCTATTATTTTAAATTTATATCGGTTTTTGCCTGAGGGAATGTCTATGGAGCATATTGGAATTTCAACTCTCTTAAGAATGTCTAATACAGCTTTGAAAGGAGGGCGTGGTTGCCCTTTGAAACTGAAACCGAATAGAGCGTCAATAATAACATCAATTTATCATTGATGACGTCATGGTTTTGAGGAAAGTCTTCGAGAAAATCGATGTGAAAATTTTCGCATTGTACCACAAGATTCTTGTATAGTTGCTTATCGGTTCTCTTTGGATAGTAGGCTGTCGCTTTATAACCCTGCCAAACGTCACGTGAGCCAGGTACGTCACGTCAGTTACGTCACGCGAACACGACGAACAAACTTACGAAAAGCTTCAAGTGGCGCGCTGCCACGAGGCCGTCGCCGCCGTTATTCCCCGGCCCGCAGCACACGAGAACGTTTCCAGTGCGCAACGAGTCCCGTGGATAGCATTTGACGACGGTCGACGCCACGCTGAGTCCCGCCAGCTCCATTAGTTGATCGACGCTGTACTGGTACTCACTGAATAGCTCTTCGTCTATTTTTTGAGCTTCTGTTTGCGTGATACAGGTCCAAGAGCTGGCCATACGCTTGAAAGTGATCGTACTATGCTTAACATCCGGGAAGCCGCACAGCCCGTATTAACAGCGCGCTGAGAGGCCTATAGTGGCGCAATGTGTCTTTCCTCCATTCAAGTTTATGCTGACCAAGTAAGTTTATGTGGTGCATAGACGTGCACAAAATGTATTTGAGGTTCGCGTTCCTAAAGAGGTCTCGCTATGAATTGAATCGTAGTGATTTCTCTCATGGTACGCTAGATCCTCTAGATATTTATATCTAGAGGGTTACGCCGTCTGCGAGTTTAGTGCAGAAGTACTGGCAATAGCTCTGTCAAGCATGGAAACGTAACAATTAAACACTTAACAAAAATCTGGTTTAATTTGTGTTTTTCTTACCACAGAGACATTATAACGAACACGTGTGAAGGAGTACTCTCAAACGAACGCAAATGGCGTTATATGTGAGTGAATTAACTCTCGTAGACAATTGCCCTAATTCAACGCTTTTCAAAGAAAACAGAATGGAAAACGCTTTCAGTACATTACCTATGGCCCTCGCAACGAAATTCCTTGCGTCCCCGATAAACGGGGCTCTCACGAATGCGCCGATCATCTTCATCTATTCGGTGACGGGAACGGATCAAGACCCTTTCCTCGCAATCAAATCTTCGTGACGTGTGAAGGACCTGCATGAGAACGAGTCCCTTCACGTGTGATACGGGAGAAGGGCTCTTTCGCAGTTTGGAATCCTTGCTGTAACCGGATGAATCCATAAAGGCAAAAAATCAACAGATGCACCAAGCCAACGCTATATATATCCTTAGTCATGCATTGTTCATTTGAGCCAACAGCTACATAAGCAATGCCGTTCGCTTCTCTCTCTACACCTCTATCTGCTTCTACTTGCCGTCACGTCACACTGCCAGACACCCGACACGGTGACATTGTGATTCCGGTGACATTGTGAATCCCTACCGGCAAAAAATAAACAAATGCCATTCGAGCCCACGCCCTTGATTCTAAGAATTATTCATTTGAGCCAACATATATGGCTTGTGCGTGATGCTGTAGTCACACTCTCTAGAATCTTTGCGATGGTAAGCCGAGCGAAAGCGCGATCGATTGCGTCGCATTCGTTCGTTTATGGCACGTTGTTCTAGGCTCAATCAGGAATAGCGATTGACGACGAAGTCGTCGCCACGTACGCCAAACTCAGAGACAGGACGAAAAAAATGAAATGGATAACGATCCGCATCAGTGACGACAACAAATCCATCATTTTGGATGGGGAGCCCGGTACGCCGTCCGAAGGCAACCCGGAAGCGATTTGGGAAAGCTTTCTCAGCGGGGTTACGGAGGCAAACCCGCGCTGGTACGTTTACGACTTTGGTTTTGATCTTCTTAAGGAAAAAGCAGCACCGGTTTTTATTAGCTGGTAAGTGGTGGTGGTGGTGGGACCTTAGGGGAGACCCGTCACTCGTTTTTATTCTCAGGGCTGCCGACAGCGTGTCAGTTGTGAAGAAAATGCTATTTTGTAGCCAAACAGACGCGCTCAGGACGAAGCTGGGGAGAGAAATTCACGCGTCTGTGGAGGCAAGCTGCATGGAGAATCTTTCGTATGACTACATGCTAGCTTCACTGAGGCGTTAAAGGATACAAGACCTCGCGATGAGATGGGGTTTCATGGATATCTCGCTTTTTTTGTCGTTTTCTCTCATGTTTTTTGTGTTTATGTTCCTGTGCTCTTGCTATGACTGGTAGAGTATTTCAGTTGTTGCGTGCTGTCTTTATTTGGCGATGAGAGATAGATGGAATCTATTGTCACTGGGGTCACCGTATACGTCACTATCTCCTAACCCTAACCCTACCCGCTAACCTTTTATTAATGTGTCTTTCCCTACCCTGTCTGTCCTCTCACTCACACTCACTCACTCACACTCTTCCCACAATTCAGGGACTCCATACGTCTTCTCCCCATAATGCATGGTCTTCATACGTCTTCTTTTCCCATAATGCGGTTTTCTTCTTCCCATAATCAGAGATAATGCGGGGACTTCATACGGGGCCTCGCTTTCTCGCCTTGAAATTTCGCCGCCCGACGCCGCCGAAACCTCGCGTCGACCGCGCCTTGCGACGCTCCGAACGCCCTTCCGCGCGATCGATTGAACGGGCGATCGTCGGGACCCCCGCGCCGCCGATCGCGCCCAACTTCGAAACGCGACGTCTCGCGCGGGTGCTCGATCAGTCCGCATAGACCGATCGCCGCCGTTACGTCGCGTTTCGCGACAGTGCTTATAGCCGTAGAGTGCGCTATCAATCTTTTCGCCGCTGCCATCTTCCTTTGTCTTTCCGTTTTTCCATGGCTTCTTCCACGCAATCTACGCCTCGCAGTGACGTCCCAGCGACTCCCGGTAAAGTGTGAGTCAAATCGTAGTGATTTCTCTCATGGTACGCTGAAGCGTCTATATATTTATGAGTCAAATCGTAGTCATTTCTCTCATTGTTCGCTAGAGTGTCTTGATATTTATGAGTCAAATCGTACTGATTTCTATACCTCGTGATTCCCGATACCTGATTATGTAGGCGGAAGCTGCGCGCGTGTGAGAACGGCGGAGAATTAAATTTCTTCGAACAGGATGCTTTTCTTTGTTCTCCTCCTCTCGTTTTTTGGCGTTGTTCAGGTTCGAGCTTCTCTGTTCCAGAGTCTCATTTTATTTTTACTTAACCAGGAAGGGAATAGCCTTCTATAATTGAGCTTTTTTAGGCCGACGGAAAGTTAGAAATCGAATTGGTCAAATATAAGCATTCTGCTAGCAAGGATTTCAAAGGTAGCTGCTGTGACTCTTACGTCCGGTTCGACTGCTCGAACGACTGCGATAACTATTTTATCATTTGCTATCGCGACTACGATCCGCGGACGCGTCGTGTCAGCGATTGCGTGGAGACGCGCAAGACTGGCATATTTGGCGACCGCTTTACTTTTAAAGTTGGCAAGGACTTGCTGGGAAATTCCCTCGACAATCCCTTCAAAATTAACTTTAATGGAGCGTGGGACGTATGAAATGGAGTTGTTCTAGGAAATTGTTTAGCCTTATTGTTTGTTTTAGAATTCGTTTTCTTTGAAGATCGATATTTTGGATAGGGACAGATTCAATAGGGACGATTTAGTTGACGTGCTAACAGCAAATTTTGCAAATGCTGCTATCTCATCCGCGTGGACGTCTTTGACAATGAAGGGGAAGTTCAGCAAACGGCTTGTTTTGAAGTGGCGCGTTCAATGCAGACCCAACTTTTACGGAGACTGCTCTGTGTTGTGCGTACCTCACGACTCCGACTCCGACGGACACTATAGCTGCGACAGAACGACAGGCGAGCGAATATGCACGAAAGGGTGGACTGGAAATAAATGCATAACGCGTACGAATCTATATCAGTAATTGTCCAAGTTTTTCATGTTTCCTTTATCATATAGCTGTATGTGCAAACTGCAGTCGCCATGGCCGTTGTGTGAAGCCCAACGAGTGCCAGTAAGTTTGTATTTACATGAGGATAAGATTTCTTTATACTTATTGATATTATTAGATGCACTTCGGGCTGGACTGGAAAATCCTGTGAGAAGTGCGTCCCAAACCAAAGCTGTGGTCTCTACCTGTGTATATTTATTTTCAAAGCGATATTTACTCTTTTTGTCTTGTTTAAGTTAATGGGTTCTGTGTTCGAGGCAATGACTGCGTTTGCTACTCTCCTTGGATTGGGCAGCACTGTGACAGACGTGCGCGACAACGTTTTAATAATATCAATGTTTTTTTTTCTGATTTGGACTTTTTCAGAGCAAACCGGATGCAATGAATTTTTTTGTCTTAACGGAGGAACGTGCGTTGTTCACAGAGACAATGTCAGGTGTTCATGTTTGTCTGACTACAATGGAACCAATTGTGCTATCGGTACGGAAAGTATCTGTGTACACTGAATTCAAGTACACGATCATATGTTCTTAGATGTGAATCAGTGTCGTAGTGACCCTTGCCTGCACGGCGGAACTTGTCGCAGTCTTCCAAATGACTATTTGTGCCTTTGCCCTTCAGGCTACTCCGGAAAGACTTGCTCACAAGGCGAGAGATCTTTCTATAAAGAAAATACCTTTGAACACGTTTTTCCTAAATCAGATATCGACGAATGCCTCATTAATGCCTGTTTGTATGGAAACTGCACTGACTCGATAAACGATTTCTTTTGCACGTGCCACCCTGGATTCACCGGGCCCCATTGCGCTACAGGTAAAATAATATCATTCCAAAAACGACTTTTTGGAAATATCTATTTTTTGAAGACGTTGACGAATGTGCTTCTGATGTGAACAACTGCGGATCTGGAATGTCGTGCGAGAATACCTTTGGCGGTCACACATGCAAATGCAAGTTAGGCTACGAGGAGACTCCGGACGGTCTCTCGTGTAAGCCTATTCAATGCGACGCTCTCTCGTATTTATCCAACACAACAACGAGCGTGCAATTTTCGAGCGAAAATCGTCAAGTTAATTCGACAGCGAACATTACCTGTCTAAAAGGATTCTTTATGAATCAGACGACTCCATTGCGTCTTCTTTGCCTTGGTGACGGACTCTGGGACGGCGATCCAGAAGCGTGTGAAGGTAATGGCAGTGATAGTCGAAGCAAACTTCTAAAATCCTTTGACACCTTTTAGATATAGACGAATGTTTGGTGTCGTCTTGTCTTTCGGACGAAGTGTGTTACAACACGAGGGGCTCGTATGAGTGCCGCTCGAGAGAGAGAAGTGGAGTCAATTCGACCATTTCGCCTTCGACCATTTCACCATGTTCACCTGGAAATTGCAATCAGAGTAACGGTAGGTGCATTGGCAGGAAGGTTATGAGAAAAGCATAGGAAAGAAGACTGATTTCATTCACCTTGTTCTTTGTCCTTGACGTATATGTCGATATTATTTTAATTGCGTACGAGGTTTTAACTGAAATTCAGTCTTTCTTCCATAGAACTCTCGCCTAGCACTTAAAATAGCAATCATGATAGATGCTGTATGTTAGCTTGGGTTACCATTTCGTTTTATCTAATTTTTTTTCATTTTTCGTACGTTAATTAAATGTAGTTCAGGGTTTAGAGCAGGTGAATCCCACTTTCCTTGCCTATAGTAATTGATCTTATATGTTTAGATCATCTCAATGACGATCATGTCTTTGATACGTCTCATGGTGGCTCCCAGTCTGCGGGTCTCTACGTCGGCATAGCTTTAGGGCTTCTCGTTTGTTTTGCTATCATTGTTGCCGCTGTAATCGCGTTTCGACGGCAAGTCAAGCTGCGTTCAAGTGAAGTTTTTGCATCTGCTGCATCTGCTGCCTCGCCTGTGCCGGACACCGTTGGAGGCTCGTCGACTTCTACAAGCGTTTGTCTAAAACTGGCGACCGAAACTGACAACGCTGTCACAGCAGTAAAACGTGATGCTGAACCTACCTATGAAGTTATTCCATCTGATGCTAATCAGTATGAGGATATGACTGGACTATCGAAATCCAAGTCCAAGTCACGCTCTGCTGACAATCCTACCTATGCTTCATTAAACATTCAAAACGCTGAAGGAGAATTAGCGGCCGAAAGAAGCGTGAACAAAAGAAATCCTATATATGGTCTCAATACTCAGGATTTCAGGACGTTTGAAATGAAAAAAATTGTCAGCTAAGTTTACGGTGAATCTTGATTCCGGAATGCTGAAAAGATAGTTTTTCGTTTTAGCCCATGTTGTTAGTAAGCGTCACGTCATAGTTTTGTGTGACTTAAGTTAGGTTTCTTTTGTTAGAATTATCGCTTAATCCTGTTTTGTAATTGCTCTTTTTTCACTAAAATCAGCCTGTGAGATCTGCGAAATCAATGCGGTCGACGCGCCTTTCATTTTGCTGTTTTGTCTAACATTGAAAATTCCCGTATACAGTGGGAAAACGGCTTCTTGCTAAAAAACCTAGAAAAGAGGAGGAGCCACGATTTTTTATACGGGACATACGAGTACTGCTCCTCCTCTTTTCGGTTTTTTAGCGAGAAGCCGTTTTCCTACCGTATACGGGAGTTTCCAATGTAAAAGAAAAGTAGTCGTGTCAATGATTGATTTATTTTAAAGAAAGCTATTCTGTCCGAACAGTTACCTTAGAGAATCTCACAACAACAATTACAAAAAAGATTGCGTCCATTTCTTTTATCTACAATGATGGGCGTTTCTAATAACGTCGTAATTGCTCACGCCCACTCACGTGCGAACCCTACACCCAATACCCATGGCGTCGAAAGGCGGAGCAAGAAACGCAAAACTGAAGCTCTTCGCAATCGGTTGCGGCATTTTGGTGATTGCTATTGCGTCAATACCGTCGCTCGTCTTCCTGTTTCCACACTGGGACTTCACCTCAGAACGTTTGGTACTCATTACTTATACATGTTCACTATAGACTAGCACTTCATCTTGTTCACTTCAAGGAGCAAATCGTTGCCAACAGGAATGTTTCTTTTGTGAACGGGAGCAGCTGTGATGTCGATATTACGTTGTCTAGTAGCGTGGCGACAGATTTATTGGAGAAACCTGATGTACAGGAACGTCTATTCGGTATCATTCCTTCTCTACTCCCTTTACTAAGCACGCCCAAGTGCTCTCAGCTTTTGGACGTTTTTTTGCAACGACGTAGCAGTGAGTCTGTTTTTCAAACTTTTACTCCGTTTGAAATTCGAGGCATAATGCGTACGTTGAACGTCTCTTTTGATGAGCTGAAAACAGGCCTTCGTGATGCAAATATCAGCAGTGCGGCGGTTCTTTCATTAATGAATTCATATTGTCTCAATCGGTTTTCAGATTTTGGTAATTTTTTAAAGAGCATTTTCGACCTTGTGAGTTTTGATGTTTAGGATGCCAAAGAGATTTGACATTGCGAAATGACTCCAGTCCGTGCTGTTACGTTTCTTGTCTCAATTGGAACTGGATTGGGGAGTCGAAAAGAAAGATCGATTCAATACTTTTTGTCGTTACGGCAATTGTTGGTTTTGTGGTACTTGTTGCAGCAACAGTTTCAATAATCGCAATCAAATCGAAGTAAGCGAATACTTTCAGCACGCTCCACAAATTAGAAGCACCTATCTTAGCTCGCAAACAGGTAGTGCGGATACCGTTATTAATTTTTATATCTTTCACAGGCAAAAGTTTCCTCACCTAATGGTTTCCTTTTATATTTTGCTTTCTCTTATGATGTTGCGTAAGTCTTTGATCTGTCTTTTTGCTATCTTTAAATCAAAGAGTTTAACTTGCAGCATTTTCCGAATCGGTTGGGCGACTTCTTGGACGAGAAGAAGCAATTTGCTGCGGTGAACAAGACCTTCTGAAAGCTTTGCGGTCGGATTCTTGTACTTTCTCAATCGTTCGCAGTATGAACCTTTAGTTAATGCCTATATGCTGCTCATTATTATTGTTTCCATAGCAATGATTCAAAATTTTGGCTACGTTTCTGGCGTTTCGTGGTGCGTCGTTGGTTTTGTGAATCTTTGGATCGCCGTTGTTTTATCAAAAAGCCGCCTGTTTGCTACTCGAAAAAACACGATTCATGCCGTTGAGGCCTCCTTGGTTTGGGGCACCGCTTTCGTGCTCGCAGTCTGTCCCTACTGGCTCGAAGGAGGAAGTGCGTATTACAATCCTCTCCTTTGCTACTCCTGCTCAACAATCAAAAACACGCTTTTTTATAATTTGTTTCTCGTTTTACCGCTGCAAGTAAACGTCGCCGTGGGCGGACTATGCGCTGTTCATCTGGTTTACACACTAAAGAAGCAGGTAAAAACTTAGTATTGAAGCCTGAAAACGGTGTACTGTACCTTAGTAAAACAAATTATAAATTATAAATTTCATATCATATGAATTAATTAATCTGCCTAACTGCATGTGTTTACAAAACGAGACACTATAGAGGCACCGTTATGTTCCTACCTTGGAGACACTTGTTCAATTTTTCAGAATTTCAACCGGCAAGAGCTTTTTTCCTCTGTTCAACTTCAGGATTCTAAGCAGAAGAAGCACGTCAGTCAGTTGGATGATCTTCAGCGTCGTTTCGCCTTTTTGCTCGTCGTCGTCTTCGTCGTGGAAATCGTCATTATTATTAATAGTTTCATCGTATTTACGGTTCGAAATCAGGTGGATTTGAATAACTTTGGAAGTTACGTCGAATGCGTTTATCTTGATTTGGACGACGAGTGTCAGAGCAAAGAAAAGTCGACAATTGGTGACGTCACGTTTGCTTTTTTGATTGTCTATCGCCTCGCTTTCTTGGGATCTCTCTTTTTTCTCATTGTCTTCTTTTGGACGGCCAAGGACTTTCGAAAGTTTTGGAAGAACTTTTACGAGCGTTGCTCCAAGCGAACTCGGTCTGAAGATAAGGTGGACCTGAACAAGAGCTGCTCCGAGAGAAGTTCCAACACTCAGAGAGGAGCACATACTGACCTTGAGATGACGTAGCTTACGAAACAGCAGCTGGGTGTTTTATATTTTTAATTACCGAGATAGTCACATGATTATGTGGTTTCTACAATTTAATTATTCAACCAACACGATGATTCAAACACTATTAAGGGTATAGTGCGTGAGCTGTGGATACTAAAGACGCTTCGAAGTAAAAGGAAAGTTTAAAATTGCTGCAAACACAGAAATATCGGTGATCACAGAAGTATCTGTAATCACGGGGGTATCTGTGATTACAGCGTATATGTGATCACCGGGTATCTGTAATCACAAAGGTATCGGTGATCACAGGGGTATCTATGGTCACAGGGGTCACAGAGTGTATCTGTGATGACAGGGTATCTGTGATAACAGGGTATCTGTGATGACAGGATGTCTGTGATGACAGGGCGTCTGTGATGACAGGGTATCTGTGATCACGTGGTATCTGTGATTACAGGGGTATCTGCGGTCACAGGGGTATCTGTGATCACAGGGCATCTGTGTTCACAGTGATCACAGAGGTATCTGTGATCACAAAGCTAGTTATTCACCTGATTATATCTGGGTTTTCTACAAGATAATTAATCGACCAGCACAATGATTCAAACACTTACGAAAGAAGTGTCCGTGAGCTGTGGACACTAGACGCTTT
The DNA here is from genome assembly GCF_947507565.1 of Oscarella lobularis. NCBI lineage: Eukaryota > Metazoa > Porifera > Homoscleromorpha > Homosclerophorida > Oscarellidae > Oscarella > Oscarella lobularis. Next base: position 52,897 of record NC_089190.1, on the reverse strand, counting down.
GATGACAAAAGAAAATTGCGGCAAAAAATAGAAGATTCTCTAAGATTCGGTAAATCACCGGACCCGGGTGCAGCATGGTGAGTCGTCCTCATTCGAGTTATTAGCTCGGCTACGCGGATAGGCTACCTCATTCAACAGGCGTTCATGTTTGCATGTCTTTCTGATGTTTAGATGCTCACGTTTGGCCGAAATGCATTTCTAATGTCGGCACGACATCACCAGTAACATCACTGAGCGCGACAAAGCAGATGAAACGTCGGTGCCAATTGGCGAGAAAAACAGAAGGACGAGAACGTTGAGCATGCGCATTGGCTGAGAATTTATAGAAATTATTTGCTATTGATACTAGGCAGTTTCTGGGAGTAGGATTCGCTTCCTGAATTTTTACCCAGCAATGGTGGTGGTCATGGTGGTGGTGGTGGTCATTTTGATGGTGGTGGTGGTCATGGTGATGATGGTAGTGGTGGTGGTGGTGGTGGTGGTCATGGTGATGGAGGTAGTGTTGGTGGTGGTAATGGTGGTGGTAATGGTGGTGGTATTGGGGGAAAAAAGGAGGTTTCCTACTACCTAGCTACCTAGCTACCTAGCTATTAAATAAATAATAACTACACTACTTAGATAATAATTAATTGATTAAATATTATTAGCGTAATTACCTTGTATCTTGAAATGATGTCAGATGACGTTGGCGGGCATCGGCATCGGCAGGCATCGGCATCGGCATCGGCATTGGCGGCGGGCATAGGCATCGGCGGCGGGCATAGGAGTTGGCATCGGCATCGGCGGCGGGCATCGGTATCGGCGCGTGCATCGGCGCGTGCATCGGCGGGCATTGGCATGGGCGGGCATGGGCGCAGGCTTCGGCGCGGGCATCGGCGGGCATGGCATGGGCGGGCATGGGCGCAGGCATCGGCATCGGCGCGGCGTCGACTTGGACTCTCCCTCTGCATGAAAAGAAAAAAATATATTAGCATTCCCAAAAATCTAAAGATCTTAGGCTGTGCTTCGCTGTCCATGCAGGCGATTGTCCTTCCGTCCCACAGCAAGAACGATCTACATATGAAAAAAAGCGAGAAAAGGCAACGAGTAAATAGATACAGATACCACTACTGAATCCAATGCCAGGCGCGAGGCGACGATCTCCATCCGTGCAAAGAAAATCTTAAAAAAAAGAAAAAGGAAATCATAACTAAAAAATGATACAGAAAACCCTTCGACGGCTTCGTCATCAGTTCCGCCGTCTTCATCTATAGTAGATCTATACTATAAAAAGAAGCAAGCAAAAGAAAAAGCGAAATACTAGATACAGATACCTCGTTCAATCTTCGTCTACTTACCACACCTGCGACGATTGTCCCGTCCTCTTGCAGTCGTCTCGAGCCTAAAACTCAAGAGAAAGTATACTAGAAAAGGTGCCTAAACCATACAGATACCTGGCCTTCGTCTCATCTTCTTCTCTTTGTCGTTGGCCCGTCTAAATCTAGAAAGAAAGAAAGCAAAAGAAAATGTGAGGGTGTCATACAGATACCTCGTTTGTTGGCCGGAGATCCTTGGCAGGGCCGGCGTAGTAGACTCCCCTTCACGCACCTAACGTTCCTAAAGAAAGAACGAGTACGAAGAAACTGTGAATTCCCATACAGAAACCTCGTATATTTGTCGTCTTCGTCCACTTCACCTTGCGACATGCGACGGCCTGCCAACGGCAATAGATGAGTAAAAATACATACATTAACACGATAATAGTATAGATTAAAATAATATTTATTTCAGTTTTAATATTTGTTATTATATCCTCCTATCCTACTACCTAAAACTAAATCTCTAAAAAGACATGATCAATGGACACATGGAAAATTCGATGGACAGGGAGTGGACATGGATAATGGACTGAAGGTGAAGACACGATAATGAAGAATGGCAATGAAAAATAATAATGAAGATGGGTCATGGAAAACCTAAAATCTGCTAAAAAATGACCACACCCACAACGTAGGCGCGGTCAACACGTGCTTGCTTTCTTCATCACGAATAAAACCTGGAAATGATATTGCTTACCTTTTCTCGGCTTACCATAGTGTCGCCACAGTTTGTCGACGCGCCCTCGCTTCGAAAAAAACACGAATCCTAAAAAGGGGCCCCAGTCAGAAACAACGCCTCTGGTATCGTAACGCCTTGCGCTCGGCGAACCTTCACATCTCCAAACAACAGTTCGTACACACAGTAACGCCTTTTCGCCGAAAAAGGCGACGATCGCGACGAGGCCCTAAAAGGGGTCCTTCTTCGTTTGCGTCACTGCAGTCCACTTTGGAGCCCTTTGAATGCAGCGAGCGAGACAATCGTGACGAATATCGTCTTATCGAACGACGAAGCTGGAAATAGGAGAGATTTTGAAGCGAAATCGAGCCAAATTCGCGTAGAATCTTACCTCAGCTGAGTTTTCGCGTCGAACGCCTTCGAGAAGTCGCGATGAGTTCGAGCGATCGCCCGTAGAGCGAGTTGAAGGCGCAAAGAGCGGTGCGAGCTGTGCGATTGCCTTCGGTGCGGATACTGCTGGAGCGAAACCGACCAATGGGAAAGGACGACGGACACGTGACAATGACGTCGCCTGTCTAATCACGTGTCAAGTTTTTTCTGTCGCTATCACGTGCCACACGTGCCACACGTGCCGAAATTCAAGCTCTGCAATGAAAATAATCTAAGGATCTCAATCTTTTGACCAAATTCAATAATCAGTATCCTAACCAAACGCAAAATAATTCAACTGAAGAAGAAAAGAAAAAAAACTGTTTGAACTAAACTTCTTGGAGAAAAACTCAATTCAAGTCAATGAAGCAAACCCTATCACCATGACGACAAGACTGCTGAAAAGCGTCCGTTTGAAACAAAACGTGGGTCGGATTGTCTTGGTAGCGTATTGAGGCCGGATGGTCTTCTTTTATCTTCCCAATTCAAGAAACCCTTCGTCTTCAATCCGTTGCGACGATACTAAAATAAAGAGGTACCTCTGTATTGGTATTCTAATAAAATCATAAAGAATGCCTGACCCATGAGTTGTTCAAACAAATCCATATCCAAATCATGACCGATGTAAATATATCATCGAGAAAGCACATATGTGTTGTGAAGCAAGACGTCTTTCAATTGAGGATTGAGGATTTCGTTTGGATCTTAACACGCAACCGAATAATCTATGAAAACTTTTCTCTTCTGCATTTATGAGAAATTCTTACTTACTTGAGAGTAAATCAAGAATTGAACTCTTCTTGTTCATCGCTTTCAAAATCTAAGAAGGAAAAGTGTGAATCACGCAAATTTATTTTATTTATTATTAGGCTGACGTCGAGTTGGTCCATTGTTCGTCCTAACAGGCAAATCGTTTCGTTCTATAAAGGTCTAGGCGTCTTCTGCAATCTCGGACATTCGCTCTTGTGCATTGTCCACTCCACTTTCTGCAGAAAAAATAAATAAATAACAAGAGTAAAATATACTGAGAGCTAGGATCGTCGACAGTCATATTCGTGAATAAAAAAAGATGCACGAGTTCATGTTTACCATACCTACGCAGAGTGACAACTACAACGCGGGGGCGTGTCCTTGTACCTGGCAATGCTTTCCGCAGCGACGTGCGAATTGGCACTTCGAGCATCTATACAGCTTTTTTTGACCTGCGAGAAGCGATGTGAACAAGGTAAACGTCTTTTCGGCTGCTTTTGGACCTGGGGAAACATTCGTGGCACACTATATCTCCTCCATGACATCCTTTACGACGAACGCGAACGGCTTTTCTTCCATGACGATTACTCCTTGAGCAATTGGTGTCTCTGCTACGTAGCCTCTTCCTTTGGTTTCGATTGCAACCTCTTGCACGAAGCTTTTAGCCGCCATCTTGGACTCGTAGTCAAAGACCCGTAATGTCCGGGTTTGGGAATGCGCGCCACTATTGAGGCCTAGGGTACAAGTTTATCGCATTCGCTACTTTGTACCGCTAATTTAATCTGTTCAGCGCCGGCCTACAATGCAAAAAATAAAGAATTCATTTATATACAGTAGACAACGTGCTGTTTCATTGAAAGAAGGAACTTCTCAAATAGTCCGAGAAGAATTTCGATCTGTTAGTCTGTGTTGAAATCGAAGGATGATGTTCGTATAAATGAACTAATGGGACCACGTGCTTATGACGCAATTTCTTCTGCGCACGCTCGTTCTACGGGTTGGACTTTTGGCGGCGAAATGGAGAAAGTAAGCGTTTTTCCGCTTGTTGAAATTGAAGCCATTGCTCTACGTAAAGAACGAAGAGGAAACATTGATCGTGACAAGGGAAAAAAGCTCCGAAGGCCGTTCGGAATCGCTCTTCTTAGGCGAAGTCTTTTTTTACGTCGTGCAGGGACTTTTCGGCATCGACTCAGTTCTTTTCTTCTTCTAGGAGTCGGATCGAGCAAAGCGATTCAGTTTTCTCCTCGAGCGCGCTGAATTGTACACGAAAGATTCGAAACTTCGTCCAAAAATGCAGCACGAGCTAATAAAAGCTTTGAATGAGGACGAACGAAGCGTTTCTGAAGAGTGAGTTGAGGAGGGTCCCCCGAGATCTTTTTGTGTGGGCGTGCCTCATTTTGTGATAGGCGTTCTAAAGACGAATTTACAGTGAAAGAGCAGTCGCATTATCTTACGTCGTTTTCGTTGTCTCCTTCTTGTACGCGTTACGAAGTGTTTGCTCATGTTTTTTCACCGTCTTTGTGCAGACATTGAAAACGGTGAAATGAGAGATTATCAAATACGTGGTCTCAACTGGTTGATATCGTTATTCGATCAGCGATCAAATGGGATTTTGGCGGATGAGATGGTAACCATTTGTCGTAATTCATTGCATGATTTGATTTTTTTAGGGTCTGGGGAAGACGTTGCAGACAATTGCTTTCCTTGGCTATCTGAAGTATTTGCGAGCCGTAGACGGTCCTCATCTCATCATCGCTCCCAAATCGACTCTTCACAATTGGATGGCTGAATTCGAGCGCTGGTGTCCCACCTTGAAGGCAATATTACTCATCGGAAACAAAGAAACTAGGGTTCGTGAGAAGAAGCAAAGATCTATATATTAATTATATTTTACTAAGGCTTCGTTTGTCAAGTTGACACTTCTTCCTGGCCAGTGGGACGTTTGCATCACGTCTTATGAAATCGTTGTTCTTGAGAAGCGTTATCTGAAGAAGTTTATTTGGAAATACGTTGTTATTGACGAGGCACATCGGATAAAGAATGACGGAGCAAAGGTACGATTTGTCTTCTTTGTCTTTAATTGAAATAAAATAGTATGATTTTTAGTTGTCGAAAGTTGTTCGCCAATTGAAGTCAGAGAATCGTCTTCTTCTCACGGGAACGCCTCTGCAGAACGACCTCCACGAACTCTGGTCCTTGCTCAATTTTATTTTACCAGATGTCTTTAATTCTTCTGAAGTGAAAGCTGCATTAGGAAAAACTCTTTGTGTCTCCACACTACACCGTTTTTTAGGACTTTGATGCTTGGTTTGATGTAACCAAACTGGAGGACAACGAATTGGTCGTGAAAAGACTTCATGGTGTAAGTAAAGTCGTATATGGCCCTGAATCTTTTTTTCACATCTCGGTTTAGATTCTTCGCCCGTTTCTGTTACGTCGTGTGAAATCGGACGTGGAGAAAAGTCTTTTACCGAAGGTCGAGACGAAAATCTACGTAGGACTGAGTGAAATGCAGAGGGATTTGTAAGGATTAATACGACTCTGTCATATTGCACGTGTTGTGAATTCTATTCTAAGGTACATCAAAATTCTTCTCAAGGACGTCAATTTTTTTAATGGCGTGGGAAAATTGAACAAGACGCAACTCCTCAACATGCTTATGCAACTTCGAAAGTGCGCCAATCATCCGTATTTATTCGATGGAATTGAACGAGGACCACCTTACAAATCGGGCCCACACTTGGTCTCCAATTCCGGCAAGATGGTTATCCTAGACAGACTTCTCACCAAACTCAAGAAACAAGGCAGGCCTAAGGAATGTATGTACTCATATATGATTTCTATTTGTTTTAGGCTCGAGAGTCTTACTCTTTAGTCAGTTGACTCGCGTTCTAGACATCCTTGAGGACTACATGATCTGGAAAGACTATCGCTATTGTCGTCTGGACGGAAACACGTCGCACACTGATCGTGAGGAGTCCATTGCGAGTTTCAATGCTTCTGAGAGCGACGTCTTTGTCTTCTTGCTGAGCACGCGTGCCGGCGGCTTGGGCATTAATCTGGCTACAGCCGACATCGTCATACTCTACGACAGCGACTGGAATCCGCAAGTTGATCTTCAGGCTATGGTAAGCTAATTATGTCCATCCCACGAGCCACTAAAGCAAAGTAGTAATTTCTTTTCTTTAGGACCGTGCTCATCGTATTGGGCAGACGAAGCAGGTACGTGTCTTTCGACTGATCACTGAGCACACTGTTGAGGAGATGATGGTCAATCGAGCCGAGCGAAAGCTTCGACTTGATCGTGTCGTCATTCAGCAAGGTCTGGTTCATAGACTTTCCTCTCGAAGAAGCTGATTCTGTTGCTTCTTTAGGTCGGTTTTTGTCTGCTCCTACGAAATTAGTTAGCGAACAGGAAGCGCTCTCATTGATTCGTCATGGGGCCAGTCACGTGTTTTCGTCGAAGGGTTCAACTGTTTCTGATGCTGACATTGAAACTATACTAGCTGAAAGCGAGAAAAGGGTAGGCGAAGCTTTGTTCATTTTTTCACATTTGAATGTTTTTTTAGACACAGGAAATGGGAGAGAAATTGACTGAGGAGCTGGGAGAAGAGTCGTTCCGAAAATTCACATTTGACACTATACACGAGTTTGAAGGAAAGGACTATCGAAAAGAGAGAGAGAAGGTGGGTAATTTCTTTTCTATAGGCCATATTCGAAACAATTGTTTACATTCTAGATCATTCCGGCCGAGCATTCAATAGAATTACCCAAGCGAAAGGTTGAATTTGCATTGCAGTATACGCCTTTCGTTAGGTATCAAAGTCTTTTGTCTTGTTACATTTATAGGCTCCTTTTCCAAAACAGCCTACTCTTTGCGACTTTCAATTCTTTCCTCGTAAACTGTTTGAGCTTTATCACCGAGAGATTCTCGCGTATAGAAAATCGACTGGATGCAAGGTGAGTTACAAGGTCTGGTTTCCCGACGAATTTAATAGGCTAAGACTGAGTTTCTCGACGATCATTACTTAGCTACGGCGGAAAATTTAGTGACTTGAGGCAGTTGATATTTGGGTAGTAAGCGGGCTAGTTATAAGAACGCGCTGATTGTCGATAGTAGTCACTTTATTAGATTTAACACGTGTACTGACCGATTAATTGACAACTGTCAGCTGTGGCAGATGACAGCTCCGGTACAGGTCTGACAGATTGCAACACTGACTGGTGCCAGACAGAATTGATATAACTTATAGATCTGACGTTTGACAGCTCTCGTCGACAGTTGACAGTTCTGACAGTTGGCAGTTCTGACAGTTGACAGTTCTGACAGTTGACAGAATAATTACATGTATTAACCTAATTAGGTTCCCTTGAATCTGGACGTCTCTGATCCGATTCGGACGCAGCAGGCAGAACAAGAGGAAATAGACAATGCGCAACCGCTAACCGTTGAAGAAGAGCAGCTAAAGGAGAGTCTTTTGAAGGAGGGTTTCACCGAGTGGTCCCGAGAAGACTTCATTCAATTTGTGAATTCCTGCGAACTTTATGGGCGCGATGACGTGGAAAATATTTGCCGCGACGTCGACGGAAAGACGCCGGCCGAAGTGCGAGTGTTTTGTCAATGATTTTATTTTTGACGTCACTATTTTACGTTTTCAGGTAAAGTCGTACTACGACGTGTTTTGGAGGAGAGTAGACGAACTCGAGAACAAAGATAGAATACTCGCTCAGATTGACAGGGGGGTGTTGAAGATCCAGACGAAGCGAGCTTTAGATGCGAAGGTAAGGCGCACCGTGGGCTGGGCTTTTCATGCAGCTGAGCAATAGCGTTGTTTCTCATTCAGCTGGCTGGATATTTCTTTTCCCATAAGGAGATCAATATCCAATCCGCAGCTAATTGTGAAGAAGAAAAAGATCACTTTTCTGTAAGCATTTTTGTTGTTTTCAATTAAAATAGGAGCTATCTAGCGGGATCGTCTTTCTATATCATAGACCCGCTCGCTTTTTGCATTGGATCAAGAAAAGGAGAACGCCTGCAAGGGAGAAGAAGCTCCTGAGGTGCCAAGTTTAATTGAATGTTTTCTTTTCGAAAATGTCTTTTTTAGGGGTTGAAGAGAAAGTGGAAGGATCTTGCTGACGTTTCAGTGGGTCCATTTGCGAAAGTTGCAAAAGTTACAAGCGTCATCTTTCACGCTTGAACTGTTGACAAACCGTGTTTTTTGATTTCCGAGTTTTATGAGAGCTAAGTAAAGAGACTTGTTTCGCGCGTCATCACCTCAACGTCATCAGCAGAGAGCCAACGTGCGCTACATGTCTTGAATGAGTTCGAATCTAACCGACGTCCAGCTTATTGTTCGCTTGCGAAGGCTTGGCTTTAACCCAGGCCCGATTACGAACGCTTCTACTCGAAAATACTGGCACGATCAGCTACGAAAGACGAAAGGGGACCCTAGTAGCGTCGTCAGCCAACCGCGGCGTCGAATCGAGCCACGAAGCGTCGATGAGACCGACGGGATAGTTCGAAGACGTATCCAGAGGAGTTCGAAGAATCGACGATGGCTTATTTGGGATTTGCCCAACGGTTTTATCGTTGGTGGAACGATCTTTTCTCTTGGCGTATTTATCTATATTGCCTATGTCCTAATCGCCGAATCGGCGAGAGAGAAAGAGCTTCGAGCAAAAGACAGTAGGAAAACTTCTTTTTGAATGTTTTGTATAGGTATTTTTTCTAGTTTTTCTACGTTGCCAGGGTGATAGCGACATGAATAAGGTAATGGCAAATATTGGGGAAGGTGCATGAATCTAATTGGAGGGATATCGTAGACGTTTTGCATTGAAGACGATTCACTTGTTCGAATTATGGGAGTTGCTGTGGAAATGGGAGAAATACTTAGCACCATAGCAGGTAACAGTGTTTCTTTGTGTAGAGAATAAAAAATTGGATGACATCTTCTCTAGGGCGTTATGACTGCCAGTTGGGAGTTAAAAGTCGAAGCTTGACACTGAAAGAACTGAAAGAAATGATTCAGAAAGATACAAGGTAAAAGTAGCTTGATTGATTTTTTAGTGGGTCTCCCCAGAACTAATTGATTCGGAAAACATGGCTTGTCTATTGGCTAGTCCTGACCTTCATGAAGGTTACTATTCCTCGTTGTATTGTGTGTCACTACAATGCACAATAGGGTGCTCCTATAACTAATCGACTCTCACATCTCTGCTAATATATGGACTTCTGTATACAGTAGTCCTCTAGTCGACTCTCACTATGCATGACTATTAATTTGCCGGCGTATATGACATATAGGGACTCGGATATTGAAGCAGTTCTCTTTCTCTTTCTAGTCAATCCTCACTGGCAGATGAAGTAATTATCATACATTGATGATACGCTAACAACTTCATACTCTTTTTTCTTTTTAGACTTCGTTCGTCTGATGGTTCTGTTTTGAATGATTTGGAGAGTATAGACGTGATCGCTACTCTCGAATCAGAGACGCCTTTTCATCCGTTCAGCTGTCAATTTTTCATGGCTCTAGAAAAGTTACGTCGACTCGTCTTCATAGTCATTTCAGGTACGTAAAAAGTACGATCACTCCATTGTGAACAAAGGCACTCTAGTCCCTTTAACTTGTCTACTTCTCGTACGTCTTGCTTATTGGTATAAAAAGCGAAAAGAGAAAGACGAGAAGTTGATGTTCGCCTTAGTCAATGGAATAATAGGTACAGATGCAAATATAATATTTATTTGTCTAATTATATATTGTAATACAGAAGCGGTGGAGGAACAGTCAAAACGCCGCGCACGAAAACCTTACATAGCCCAAAAAGTCTTACGCGACAAACTAATTTCGCCTCGTGATCGGTACTGAATGTTGATTCTGAAAATATACTATTCATCTCTGTTTAGAAAATCCATGGCTCGATATTGGACGATGGCAGTCGACTGGTTAGCGGAAAACGAGTCGCGTCTTCGTCTTGGTACGGTGCGCGTTGCCGGCGAAGACGTCTCCGCGTGGATGTGGATCGGTGCAACTGCAGTGAGTCAAGAACTGTCGGATAATGATGATAATTAATTAAAAAATCTTTGCTGTGCTTGCAAACCTTTATCTTGCCATCGTTTCCCTGTAGGTGTATAGAAGAGAGTGTCGTCTGATTAATTTATTAATTTTTCCTAATTTTTTTCTAAAGCTTAGGGCCTGTTTTTACTAAACCTGAGGCAGTCTAAAGCACGACAGCAGGGATTAGGCTCAGAGTCTAAATCACGGCACCTTACATTTTATATAAAACTTCACTCCTCCTGAATTTTATACGTCACTTTATTGAATAGGCTCAGAGTCTAAACCCCGGCAGAAAATGTAAAAGTCCTTTTAATTGAATTTTCAGTGCACTGAAACAAGACAGAGTACACTTACTGACTAGTTTCAAACGATAGGTGCTTCAGGCTTTCAAACGACCACGTCAATATATAGGGACTTGGGTATAGAGATGCCGGCACAGATCTAAGCGTGCTATGGCTCGTGCGAAAGCTCTATCCTCGAGCATATTTGGTGGTTTTTAATCAGTTCAGTCGTTTAGGCGCAATGCCGGTCTAAGTGAATTGGTTTCGTTTCCTAGGGGCAGGTGTTGATGATGGTTTCATGGTGATGTTTTATTTTAGTATGGAAAAAAAACAATCAGCTACCTGTCTGGTCTAACTATGAAGAATTAACTGATAAGTCTTCAAAGAAATAAATAATTAAAGACTCTTAGGTGTTCATAAAGTTTGGTTACCAAATTCCATAGAGAAAAGGTACGTGTAATATTATTACGGGTCCCTTTTCTTGTCAAAGCTTCGCTGTTTGATTGGCATATTGTATTTAAACGAGTCAAATGCAATACTCTCATGACTGTATATAGAGATAACGAGTGCCTTCAAATGTACATACAATATATAGGAGTAACCGCCGGCAGATGACGTAGAAATGTTGACATTACTCATTCTCATTAGCCGGGAGTGAAAGGATCGCGTGATCCAATGGTAATTAGATGCTGCACCAGTTTGCATGGTCACAAACTCAGCTTGAAGAGATCATTTTTTTATTGGGCAACGTTGCCTAATAATTTCCTGCTAAGTTTCTCATATTTTTTCAGAGATTCTTCACTGACAGGAATACTAGGATCTTTTGCTTTGTCGTCCCAATAGCGCATGCGAAGAATTGCCCGAAACGAGGGAAAATTTTCAAAGTCCCTCGCTTCTTCTTCACTCATAGCTCCACCTTGATGAACCAACGTACCTTTACTAGCATCAGAGAGAGACTCGTAATAATGAGGCTCTTTATAGACCAGATATCTTAAATAATTAATCAAAAAAAAGAATGTATTATGAAAAAAAGTGCGACTAGAAAATTATTTTTTACCGTTTAGCTGACACGTGACCTCGAACGATGTTACAAATCGTATCGGAGAATCCGATCGATTTTAAATAACGAGCGCCCACTTCTTCGTGATTTACTGTACCTAGTTGACCCATTCGACCGTACGACGAGTCTTTGAGACCGATTAGGTGACCGACGTCGTGAAAAAACGCGCCTAATACGACGTCTTCGTCGTAGCCTTCTTTTTCAGCGAGTTCTGCGCATTGAACCATATGCTGAATTTGCGAAACAGACTCTCCAATGTAGTCCGTGTTGCCATAGTCGCGATAGAGCGCAAAAAGGCTCGTAATACGTTCTCCAGTGTCCGCCATCTTTTGGGTAAACGCGCGCTAACGATGTGGAACATTCTCGTCAATTTTGCGCGTTCCCGCTTTCCAGTCATCGTTTTGCCGGTGGCCATTGCTATAGGCGCAGTGGGTTATGGTTTAGAATCGAAGTTTCGCAGCCAAAAAGTCGTCACTCATCCGAAAAGCGTCCAAGAGGAAAGAGATGAGAGATTGCTACGAGAATTGAGCGAGGGCAAGACTCTCGATCAAGGACCGAGCATTCTCGAATGGCAGCCAGGACGGGGAATGACCGAAAAGGAGCGAATGCGAGGGAAAAAGACAGTCGATTAGAGATACGAAATTGCTTTGTCAAATCCGTGGTCAAATTGTGCAATTGCGTACTCTTTTAATTAAATAAAAATAGTGAAATGCTTTTTTCACCGTCTTTCATTTATCTAATTTATTCCTTATCTAATGTTCTGAAATCCGATGTCTTTTTGAAGATCTTATTGTGCAGAGATAGCTTACGTCATGGACCATGTGAGGAAGGATGACGTCATGCAAACCAAGGCATAATTTCATAAAAAACCAGGCGCACTTTGAAAGTAAAATAGGATGACTCTCTTGAAATTGTCCGGGACCTTACCTTGTTCTGAAGTCACGTGAAGAGTTCCATGCACGCGAAGCGCAGTTTTTTTCTTCCTTCTCATATCGCTTCGGATGGGCGGAAATATGTTCATCCATCAATCCATCCATCCATCCATCAATCCATCCATCCATCCATCCATCCATCCATCAATCAATCCATCCATCCATCCATCCATATCCATCCATCTATCCATCCATCCGTCCATCCATCCATCCGCAGTAGTTGTAGTAGTTGCAGTAGTTGCAGTAGTTTCAGTCGTTGAGTTCATTGCAGTAGTTGTAGTCGTTGCAGTAGATGCAGTAGTAGTTGCAGTAGTTGTAGTAGTTGCAGTAGTTGTAGTAGTTGCAGTAGTTGTAGAAGTTGCAGTAGTTTCAGTCGTTGCAAGTCATAGTTGCAGTAGTTGCAGTAGTTGTAGTAGTAGCAGTCATTGCAGTAGTTGCAGTAGTTGCCGTAGTTGTAGTAGTTGCAGTAGTTGCAGAGATTACAGTCGTTGCAGTAGTTTCAGTCGTTGCAGTCATTGCAGTAGTTGCAGTCATTGCAGTAGTTGCAGTAGTTGGAGTGGTTGTAGTAGTTGTAGTAGTTGTAGTAGTTGCAGTAGTTGCAGTCATTGCAGTAGTTGCAGTAGTTGGAGTAGTTGGAGTAGTTGGAGTAGTTGTAGTAGTTGCAGTCATTGCAGTAGTTGTAGTAGTTGTAGTAGTTGCAGTCGTTGAAGTCATTGCAGTAGTTGTAGTAGTTGCAGTAGTTGCAGTCATTGCAGTAGTTGCAGTAGTTGGAGTGGTTGTAGTAGTTGTAGTAGTTGTAGTAGTTGCAGTCGTTGAAGTCATTGCAGTAGTTGTAGTAGTTGCAGTAGTTGCAGTCATTGCAGTAGTTGCAGTAGTTGGAGTAGTTGTAGTAGTTGTAGTAGTTGTAGTAGTTGCAGTAGTTGCAGTCATTGCAGTAGTTGCAGTAGTTGGAGTAGTTGGAGTAGTTGGAGTAGTTGTAGTAGTTGCAGTCATTGCAGTAGTTGTAGTAGTTGTAGTAGTTGCAGTCGTTGAAGTCATTGCAGTAGTTGTAGTAGTTGCAGTAGTTGCAGTCATTGCAGTAGTTGCAGTAGTTGGAGTGGTTGTAGTAGTTGTAGTAGTTGTAGTAGTTGCAGTCGTTGAAGTCATTGCAGTAGTTGTAGTAGTTGCAGTAGTTGCAGTCATTGCAGTAGTTGCAGTAGTTGGAGTAGTTGTAGTAGTTGTAGTAGTTGTAGTAGTTGCAGTAGTTGCAGTCATTGCAGTAGTTGCAGTAGTTGGAGTAGTTGGAGTAGTTGGAGTAGTTGTAGTAGTTGCAGTCATTGCAGTAGTTGTAGTAGTTGTAGTAGTTGCAGTAGTTGCAGTCATTGCAGTAGTTGCAGTAGTTGGAGTGGTTGTAGTAGTTGTAGTAGTTGTAGTAGTTATAGTAGTTGCAGTAGTTGTAGTAGTTGTAGTAGTTGCAGTAGTTGCAGTCATTGCAGTAGTTGCAGTAGTTGCAGTAGTTGTAGTAGTTGCAGTAGTTGGAGTAGTTGTAGTAGTTGCAGTCATTGCAGTAGTTGTAGTAGTTGTAGTAGTTGCAGTCGTTGAAGTCATTGCAGTAGTTGTAGTAGTTGCAGTAGTTGCAGTCATTGCAGTAGTTGCAGTAGTTGGAGTGGTTGTAGTAGTTGTAGTAGTTGTAGTAGTTGTAGTAGTTGCAGTCGTTGAAGTCATTGCAGTAGTTGTAGTAGTTGCAGTAGTTGCAGTCATTGCAGTAGTTGCAGTAGTTGGAGTAGTTGTAGTAGTTGTAGTAGTTGTAGTAGTTGCAGTAGTTGCAGTCATTGCAGTAGTTGCAGTAGTTGTAGTAGTTGTAGTAGTTGGAGTAGTTGTAGTAATTAGGTTAAATAATGAACTACTTATGGCATTCACCCGCAAATGATCCTGAACCGAGGCTTTGTCTAGACAGGTGAACTTCGTCTGGACTAATGTTCAACACGTCAGTGAACTCGTCGAGGCGTCGCTTCATCTCGTCACGAGATGCTTCAAGGGTTTCGCAGCGCGTCAATGCAACATTACGGTGGCTTTGCACTGATGTAAGTTCCTCCCTTAAAAGTTGAAAACTCTTAAAATTATACTTAATATTTCTCTTTGGAACCTGATGGAAGAAATCTGTTCGTCCTTTTGGCAAATTTGCTGCTCAAGGCGACCTTGAGCTGAAGATGCTTCCCTTTGAACAGACGCCAATTCTTGCCTATTATTAAAATTTGACACCAAAATTTTTATTATTTTTAATAAATAACCTGATTTGAGCCGTTTCTCCGTCTTTACGCTCCGTAAGACGATGAGAAGAGATCAGTTCTTCTCTGAAAACACAAAAATTCACGTTAAAAATTACATTAAACATATTTATAGTTACCATAAAAACAACAATATTTACAATATTACTTGACCTTATTTGAGTGATTTCTTCGTCTTTATCCTGAATAAAGCGTCGGGCAGAAGCCAGTTCTTGTCTGAATAAAGAATAAACTTACGTTATCATTTACAATTATCTTCAACGCAATAAACAACCTGATAGACGTTTTCTCTTCGTTCATTTCAGGGCATCTTCGTCGCAAGCGCTCCAACTCGTGTTGCATCATTTCAACATCTTCTCTGCCTCTTGGAATTGAAAGACGCCAAGATGAACGTTCTTGTTTAATTTTAATGAAGAGGTCGTTGTTTACGTCTGCAAAGAACGGTTAATTAATGAAACGTCACTAAATCAATTAGAATTTATTTACCCAGACAAAACTCGCTTAAAATGGACCTATACGACCAATCCCAATCGAATCCACCAGTGAAAATGACGCCAGTAGTCTTGTCTTTGGTCTGTACACAATAACATGAGTGCCCCAGAACTTTTCCCAATTGTGGATCGACGTCCATCTAAACCGAAAATTATTTAAACATTCAATAGAAATAAAATTATAACAACCTGATACGCTTTGGAATTGTCACAATCAAGAACGTAAACATAGTCAGAATTTGTTTTCTCAACCATTGAACCACCAACAAGAAGACAAATTGATTCGTCTTCTAATCCTTCTGCAACTAATTGACAAATCGTATGGCTATGTCTTGGTGATGGTTTCAGATCGAAATCAATGATCGTCCACAACTAAAAATATTACTAAACAGTATTTATATTTAACTATGCTGGTTTACTTTTCGATCTAAATTTATTAAAAGAGTGATTTTTTTTTTCTCCACGTTAATTCCATGAAGTAATGCTCGATGCTCGTCAATGGTTGCCATGGCAGCGGCAAAAAGTGGTTCTGGCCGTGTTCCACTTAATTCCAAATCCAACCACATTCCTAGATTATATTTCAAATATTTATCTAATTGATATTAAATTTATTGAGTCACCTTTTTCATTTCCCTCTTCAAGTTGAAATTCATAAATATCATTACTCCGGTTGGATTTATCCTGAGTTGCCCCAGACTGGAGTTGTTCGCGAGGAATCTTCTTTTCGCTCTGTCCCCCAAACATGATCATTCTTGATCTAATCGCACACAAACAGCAGAATGCGCGTTCGTGCGGTTTCTTTTCTCCGACGGGCGTCGCTACTTCGATCCATTGATAAACGATTCCTAGTCGAAGACCCTCTTTTGTGTATCCCCCGTATGAGTAGATCGATCATCTTGTCGATGACAACACATCGTGCTCCAAAACAAGGTGGAGGAATCGTTCGACCTCGAGTCAATCGACGGATCCATTTTTTTTCCGCTCTTCTAACATTCATCACAAAGATTTCATTGCGGGGAAAGTGTTTCAATCCATCGAAGCCACCGAAGAGATGAAGATGATCGTCGATCAACGCGCTTTCATGAAAAACCCGTTTCTCGGGCGAGATGGATTGAGAGTCATCTTCAGGGACGTCGTTTTTACGAAGCCACGCCATTTCTCTCGCAACCAGTGCGCACGCGCAGTAGTGTTAAAAGTAAATAAAACATCTATCTACGCGCAGTAGTGTTTCAATTTTTTTAGCTGTTTGGCCGGCTGTTTAATGAAAACTGCTGCATTTATCCCGTCCAGATGCGACGTCGAATGAGACGCTGGTCGTCGATCGTCGACATGTTTACTCTGGGAATCGGATCGGGGAAGCGATTCACGTTTATTCGCGTTGAAACCTTTTTTCGGCGTCGACGAGGAAGCCGAATAGGCCGCCTAAGATCAGATGGAAGACCGAGGATGGATGGCGAGCGACATCGACGTGAATCTGACGTGTGAGAAAGTAGAGAAAGGCAGGAGGGGCCCCTTTCCCTCTCTTTCGATTTATGAACGTTATTAATTTTATATCGTCTTTAGGCGGCATACAATGACGGACAGAAGAGGAACAGAGGCTTTCTGAAGCTATTGCGGACGTCGTGAAATTTGAGGCGCCTTTTTAGGATTTCTTTTCTGTACTGGAAATTAATGATTGATTGAAAGACGTCGAGATGGACTTTCTGCAGGAACTGACGTCCGCCTCGACGACAGAAGTTCTCGTTTAATTTTCATGAACGGGTCGTTCTTTACGTCTGCAAGGCAAGATTAATTAAGCAAACGTTGCTAAAACAATCAGAATTTATTTACCAAGAAAAAATCCGCTTAAAATTGGCCTAGGTGACCAATTCCAATCGACTCCACCACAGACAATGACGTCTGTAGTCTTGTCTTCGTTCTGCACACAATGACATGTGTGACCAAAAACTTTTCCCAATTGTGGATCGACGTCCATCTAAACTAATAGTCAAAAAATATGGAATAATTTTGTAATTATAAAAACCTGATACGCTTTAGAATTGTCACAATCCAGAACGTAAACATAGTCAGAATTTGTTTTGATCATTTGACCACCGACGAGAAGAAAAATTGATTCGTCT
>NC_089190.1:0-35275 GCF_947507565.1 Oscarella lobularis | reverse complement strand
GAATCGGAGACGCCTTTTCATCCGTTCAGCTGTCAATTTTTCATGGCTCTAGAAAAGATACGTCGACTCGTCTTCATAGTCATTTCAGGTACGTAAAAATTACGAACACTTCATTGTGAACAAAGGCACTCTAGTCCCTTTAACTTGTCTACTTCTCATACGTCTTGCTTATTGGTATAAAAAGCGAAAAGAGAAAGACGAGAAGTTGATGTTCGCCTTAGTGAATGGAATAATAGGTAGAGACGCAAATATTTATTTGTCTAATTATATATTGTAATACAGAAGCGGTGGAGGAGCAGTCAAAACGCCACGCACGAAAACCTTACATAGCCCAAAAAGTCTTACGCGACAAACTAATTTCGCCTCGTGATCGGTACTGAATATTGATTCTGAAAATAACTATTCATCTCTGTTTAGAAAATCCATGGCTCGATATTGGACGATGGCAATCGACTGGTTAGCGGAAAACGAGTCGCGTCTTCGTCTTGGTACGGTGCGCGTTGCCGGCGAAGACGTCTCCGCGTGGATGTGGATCGGTGCAACTGCAGTGAGTCAAGAATTGTCGGATAATGATGAGAATTAATTAAAAAATCTTTGCTGTGTTTGCAAACCTTTATCTTGCCATCGTTTCCCTGTAGGTGTATAGAAGAGAGTGTCGTCTAATTAATTTATTAATTTTTCCTAATTTTTTTCTAAAGCTTAGGGCCTGTTTTTACTAAACCTGAGGCAGTCTAAAGCACGGCAGCAGGGATTAGGCTCAGAGTCTAAATCACGGCACCTTACATTTTATATAAAACTTCACTCCTCCTGAATTTTATGCGTCACTTTATTGAATAGGCTCAGAGTCTAAACCCCCGGCAGAAAATTACGAACAATTTAAAAGTCCTTTCAATTGAATGTTCATAGCACTGAAACAAGACAGAGTACACTTACTGACTAGTTTCAAACGATAGGTGCTTCAGGCTTTCAAACGACCACGTCAATATAGGTACTTGGGTATAGAGATGCCGGGACAGATCTAAGCGTGCTATGGCTCTTTCGAAAGCTCTATCCTCGAGCATATTTGGTGGTTTTTAATCAGTTCAGTCGTTTAGGCGCAATGCCGGTCTAAGTGAATTGGTTTCGTTTCCTAGGGGCAGGTGTTGATGATGGTCTCGTGGTGATGTTTTATTTTAGTATGGAAAAAAAACAATCAGCTACCTGTCTGGTCTAACTATGAAGAATTAACTGATAAGTCTTCAAAGAAATAAATAATTAAAGTTTGGTTACCAAATTCCATGCTTGATTAATCACGAAAAAGGTACGTGTAATATTATTACGGGTCCCTTTCTTGTCAAAGCTTTGCTGTTTGATTGGCATATTGTATTTAATTAAACGAGTCAAATGCAATACTCTCATGACTGTATATAGAGATAACGAGTGCCTTCAAATGTACATACAATATATAGGAGTAACCGCCGGCAGATGACGTAGAAATGTCGACATTACTCATTCTCATTAGCCGGGAGTGAAAGGATCGCGTGATCCAATGGTAATTAGATGCTGCACCAGTTTGCATGGTCACAGACTCAGCTTGAAGAGATCATTTTATTGGGCAACGTTGTCTAATAATTTCCTGCTAAGTTTCTCATATTTTTTCAGAGATTCTTCACTGACAGGAATACTAGGATCTTTTGCTTTGTCGTCCCAATAGCGCATGCGAAGAATTGCCCGAAACGACGGAAAATTTTCAAAGTCCCTCGCTTCTTCTTCACTCATAGCTCCACCTTGATGAACCAACGTACCTTTACTAGCATCAGAGAGAGACTCGTAATAATGAGGCTCTTTATAGACCAGATATCTTAATTAAATAATTAATCAAAAAAGAAAGCATTACGAAAAAGTGCGACTAGAAAATTATTTTTTACCGTTTAGCTGACACGTGACCTCGAACGATGTTACAAATCGTATCGGAGAATCCGATCGATTTTAAATAACGAGCGCCCACTTCTTCGTGATTTACTGTACCTAGTTGACCCATGCGACCGTAAGACGAGTCTTTGAGACCGATTAGGTGACCGACGTCGTGAAAAAACGCGCCTAATACGACGTCTTCGTCGTAGCCTTCTTTTTCAGCGAGTTCTGCGCATTGAACCATATGCTGAATTTGCGAAACAGACTCTCCAATGTAGTCCGTGTTGCCATAGTCTCGATAGAGTGCAAAAAGGGTCGTAATACGTTCTCCAGTGTCCGCCATCTTTTAGGTAAACGCGCGCTAACGATGTGGAACATTCTCGTCAATTTTGCGCGTTCCCGCTTTCCAGTCATCGTTTTGCCGGTGGCTATTGCTATAGGAGCAGTGGGTTATGGTTTAGAGTCGAAGTATCGGCGCCAAAAAGTCGTCACTCATCCGAAAAGCGTCCAAGAGGAAAGAGATGAGAGATTACTACGAGAATTGAGTGAGGGCAAGACTCTCGATCAAGGACCGAGCATTCTCGAATGGCAGCCAGGACGGGGAATAACCGAAAAGGAGCGAATGCGAGGGAAAAAGACAGTCGATTAGAGTTTGCTTTGTCAAATTGTGCAATTGCGTACTCTTTTAATTAAATAAAAATAGTGAAATGCCTTTTTCACCGTCTTTCATTCATTTAATTAATTCGTTGTCTAATGTTCTGAAATCCGATGTCTTTTTCAAGATCTGGCTCTCATCTCTTATTTTGCAGAGATCGCTTACGTCATGGACCATGTGAGGAAGGATGACGTCATGCAAACCGAGGCATAATTTCATAATAAACCAGACGCACTTTGAAAGTACAATAGGATGACTCTCTTTCAAAAGCATTGGTTCTTTGAAATTGTCCGGGATCTTTCCTTGTTCTGAAGTCACGTGAAGAGTTCCGTGCACGCGAAGCGAGAAGTTTTTTTCTTCCTTGTCATATCGCTTCGGATGGGCGGAAATATGATGGTAAGCTCTTCAAAAACCGATTGAATGGATTGAATCAAAGCGAGGTCCCCTCGAAGGGAAGATCATCTTATCAGCCTACAACAAAATAATGGGACGCAAAATCGCTTGAAGAACAGCGCGAACAGTCAAAGCGACCGATTGACGGCATTTTAGCAGCAAGTAACAGCTATATAAGCGATAGCTAGGCCAAATTTCGTTGTAAGTTCATTGAGCGGATCGTTCACAGAAAACTATACCCCATGATGTCTGCTTTAATTCTATATTAGGCAAAGAACGTCATCCGTTTTCTCACCACTTTCTCCGGAGTCGTACCGCGCGCTCCAACGAAATCATCAATGTAAGACGTTCTCTATATGAAGCGATCAAAGGACGTCCACCCGTCGTTCTCTATGTTAATACTACTCAGGTTTGCGCTTGAAGAGCTATGGCCTGCGCTCTTCTACATTTATCTACGCGCAGTAGTGTTTCAATTTTTTTAGCTGTTTGGCCGGCTGTTTAATGAAAACTGCTGCATTTATCCCGTCCAGATGCGACGTCGAATGAGACGCTGGTCGTCGATCGTCGACATGTTTACTCTGGGAATCGGATCGGGGAAGCGATTCACGTTTATTCGCGTTGAAACCTTTTTTCGGCGTCGACGAGGAAGCCGAATAGGCCGCCTAAGATCAGATGGAAGACCGAGGATGGATGGCGAGCGACATCGACGTGAATCTGACGTGTGAGAAAGTAGAGAAAGGCAGGAGGGGCCCCTTTCCCTCTCTTTCGATTTATGAACGTTATTAATTTTATATCGTCTTTAGGCGGCATACAATGACGGACAGAAGAGGAACAGAGGCTTTCTGAAGCTATTGCGGACGTCGTGAAATTTGAGGCGCCTTTTTAGGATTTCTTTTCTGTACTGGAAATTAATGATTGATTGAAAGACGTCGAGATGGACTTTCTGCAGGAACTGACGTCCGCCTCGACGACAGAAGTTCTCGTTTAATTTTCATGAACGGTTCGTTCTTTACGTCTGCAAGGCAAGATTAATTAAGCAAACGTTGCTAAAACAATCAGAATTTATTTACCAAGAAAAAATCCGCTTAAAATTGGCCTAGGCGACCAATTCCAATCGACTCCACCACAGACAATGACGTCTGTAGTCTTGTCTTCGTTCTGCACACAATGACATGTGTGACCAAAAACTTTTCCCAATTGTGGATCGACGTCCATCTAAACTAATAGTCAAAAAATATGGAATAATTTTGTAATTATAAAAACCTGATACGCTTTAGAATTGTCACAATCCAGAACGTAAACATAGTCAGAATTTGTTTTGATCATTTGACCACCGACGAGAAGAAAAATTGATTCGTCTTCTAATCCTTCTGTGACCAATTGACAAATTGTATGGTAGCGTCTAAATGATGGTTTCACATTGAAAACAATGATCATGTACACCTAAAAATCTTTCCTAAATTTAACTGTATTTATTTACGAAGTTTTACTTTCTGATTCAAATTTATTAAAATGGAGTGACTTTCTTCCTCCAAGTCTTCTCCATGAAGTAATGCTCGATGCTGGTCAGTGGTTGCCATGGCAGCGGATACAAGTGGTTTTGGTCGTGTTCCGCTTAATTCCAAATCCAACCACATTCCTAGTATACATTTCAAATCATTATGAAATTGATATCAAATCGAGTCACCTTTTTCATTTCCCTCTTCAAGTCGAAATTCATAAATATCATTACTCCAGTTGTACTTTCCTTCCTGAGTTGCCTCAGACTGGAGTTGATGACGAGAAATCTTCTCTTCGCTCATTCCCCCAAACATGATCATTCTTGATCCAATCGCACACAAAGAGCAGTGTGAGCGTTCGTGCGGTTTCTTTCCTCCGATAGGCGTCGCTACTTCGATCCATTCCATGTTCTTCGGATCGAGACGATAAACGATTCCCAGTCGACGACTCTCCTTTGTGATTCCCCCGTAGGAATAGATCATTTTGTCGATGACAACACATCTTGCTCCATGACAAGGTGGAGGAATCGTTCGACCTCGAGTCAATCGACGGATCCATTTCTTTTCCGCTCTTCGGACATTCGTCACAAAGATTTCATTGCGGGGAATGCGTTTTGATCCATCCCAGCCACCGAAGAGATGAAGATGATCGCCGACCAACGCGCTTTCATGACCAGCCCGTTTCTCCAGCGATATGTTTTGAGAGTCATCGTCAGGGGAGTCGTTTGGAGTAAGTATTTGACGAGACGACGCCATTTTCGCAGCAACCAGTGAGCACGCGCAGTAGAGTTTCATCTTCTCTTTGTGTTGCACGGAATCTTCTGGATTGACCCCGTTCGATTGCATCGTCGAATGAGACACAGATATCATCTCGGTTTTGTTGACGTGTTTTCTCGGTGAAGCAGTTTTACTCGGGGAAACTGAATTGTGCAGCAAAATCGTCGATTCGGCGTCGACGAAGAAGCCAAATAGATCGCTAAAGATCCATTGGACAAATTAGAATTAGTGGCGACCGACGAAGACACGAATCTGAAGTATGAGAGAGAGTAGACAGAAAGAAAGAGAGGAGGGGCCCCTTTCTCTGTCTTTCAGTTTGTGAACGTTCTTCGTAGGGTCTCGTCTTCAGGCGGCATACAAGAATGGAATAAAAGAGTTCTTTGGAGCTATTTTCTGCAGATATTATGGTTGCCTAAAACTAATGTAATCTACTTCAGAGTTTGATTTTATTTTATTATTTAGACTAATTGAATCACTTTCACGGCCGTAGGCGTATCCAAATTCATTCCTCAAAGGCGTTGCACTGTCCAACTGTGCAAGCCATTCCTCACCTGTGACACATCCCCACCCGAACTGTTCCTTATTCATATACCTGGACTGAGAAGGCAAATGCTTATTGAAAATGAAAGTATCTCAAGGCAATAATAGATGAGATACTTTGGAATTTACCAGGTTCTATTTCAGAATCCGTGCTTATTTTATAAGGTAGTTTGTTGTAGTAGGATGGACGTTGGAGTAGTTACGTCATTGGAGGGACGTTACCTATGAAGGATCAGATAAGTGCCTAAGTTATTCTTTGGGTGTCAGTGGCTTTGCTTCTTTTGTTGTGCCAGGAGGAAAACTCAGCAGTGCGATGAGGAATTTTGTCGTTCTTTATATTTTGACAGTATGTGCTCTTGATTTATCATGTTCAAATCAGATTATTTTTCTCAAAAATTATTCTTATTTTTTGGTGGACGGGAGAACCAAGAGAAAGGGAGGTTGCAATTATTCTACAATAGTTAGCCTAGTCCTTCTTTTGAAACAAAATGGAACAGACAAAAACCATAGGCAGCACAAGAAAAGAGGACAGTTAACAGACGACGAGTGAAACTTAGTCACCTTCCTTTTGTTCTTTGGCAAAATGCAGAAACACCTGTTACAATAATTCGAAACTACAGCTATAACAAACGTGTGAATGAGCTCACTCACTTCTTCGAGAGTTGTCTGACTCACACTGTAGCCAGCCAAATTGAGATCCTGATCCACTCTAGCCGACTCGAGAGAATCGAAAATGTAGGACTATTGCTGACCACTCATCAAGTCGTATCCGAGTTGTCCCTGCCAAAAAAATAAAGTAGACTAATTATATTCATCGGAAGGCAATACGTACCCCATGCTGATCAGTCAACTTCGCACCAGAAAACTTTCTTTGAATGAAGTCTTTAATGGCCACAGTTGAGGTAGCGGTGTTCGGCGCTTGAGCGCTGCCATTCATTGCCTCACCCACAATAACAGTGAGAGAGAACCCTCCGCCAAATCTTTGAACGTGTAAGATATGTAGTCTAATGCTCTTTTCTTGTGTACCTGTTTTTGAGGTGCTGAATGCTTCCCAGGCATTTGAAACGACCGTTGACAAGAATTCCGAGACGAGTGAACAGAGCTTCGCATTCTTCCATGCTGAGAGTTATAAACATTAAAGAAAGATTGACATATCGAGGAACAAGTCATTGAGGCTCTTTACGGCATTTCTCTTTGTAGCAACTAGTCTTGGATTTCATGAAGTTCTAGCAGTTTCTAGCATGTCTCATCCTAAACTCTCAAACTACCAAGTCGTGATATTTTTGATCATATAGCGTTGTTAAGAGTGACACTTTTTGAAGAAAATAAGTTCACAAACAAGCTTAGTCAATTTAAAATTTTGCAAGAAATCTTCAACAATTATACTAAACCAAAAGAAAAAAGATGTGGTTAACAGTACTTTCAGGTAAAAAATGCAAATTACCGTTATTGCTTCGATTTGTGCTACCGGATTGCTTTCTCATATCTCATGATCTTCAATGACAAAATCCTTTTAGAAGTTGATAACTACCAAACGGTCGAATCTTAGAGATAGCAATGCAGAAAGACTGCATGCACAATTTGGTAGCGTTTGAAGGCGTAGAACCAGTTGCCTAAAAAAACTTGCGTTCCGATCTAGATTACGCTACCGGTCAGTACTCTACTGGCGATATCTCAGCGAGAATACAATCTACGAGGGTTAGTGGGTAGGGTAAGGGTTAGGGATTAGAATTTAATTGCCCCTAATTCCCTAATTCCGAACTCCACGAATAAACATATTTATTCGTATGGCCAATTTGTATCTCAGCGGGAAGAGGATTGCCAGACGCGTTTATCCGTCAACTAGCTTCAAGTGTTATTTATTTGAAAAGCAGGAATATGTATTGGAGCCGACCACCACAGTTGTACGGGTGGAGCCCGTATAACGACGGAGGGAGGCTCTTTCAAACGTGATCTTAGGGCCGGAAGTGTCTGTATGTATGTCTGTCTGTCTGTCTGTCTGTCTGTCTGTCTGTCTGTTCGTCACGCTCGGCATTGTGACGTAACTTAAAAACCCGTTTTTTCGTACAGCGCATGCGCGAAATAGGGCCCAAAACGGTGCCCCAAAAAAGGCGATTTGCGGCGCGACAAAAGCGTTTTTTCTATGACAAACAGAAAAAATGTTTAAAAACCCCTATTTTAAATTGCACTGGGCTATTTTTATTTCTATATATGCCCTGACAAAGGAAAACGAAGGTTTTGATTGTCCAGCTCTGACGTCACAATCAAAACAGTATCTGTGACGCAACCGGCCCGTCGAACACGCCCGGATCAATGGCCTATGCTCGATGACAACACTGGAGCCGGAGCCAAGGGAAATCGACGAGCGATCCTTCGGATCGCTCGAAAAGATCGCTCGGAGAGCGATCCGAAGGATCGATCGGAGAGCGATCCGAAAGATCGCTCGAAGAGCGATCCGGAAGATCGCTCGAAGAGCGATCCGAAAGATCGCTCGGAGAGCGATCCGAAGGATCGATCGGAGAGCGATCCGAAAGATCGCTCGAAGAGCGATCCGAAAGATCGCTCGGAGAGCGATCCGAAAGATCGCTCGGAGAGCGATCCGAAAGATCGATCGGAGAGCGATCCGAAAGATCGATCGGAGAGCGATCCGAAGGATCGCTCGGAGAGCGATCTGAAGGATCGATCGGAGAGCGATCCGAAAGATCGATCGGAGAGCGATCCGAAGGATCGCTCGGAGAGCGATCTGAAGTCTCGAATGCGTAGCTGACTTGTAATTTGCAACATCGAACACCTCTACATTGTGACGTCACACACCTTCTCAATGAATGACACCAGCTTTTCTCCTTTCTCCGATCCAGATACCAGCAAATCGATCGCTTCGCGAACTGCGAACGATCGCGTGGGCTTGATCCCGCTCCGCGTTGATGATGCGTTTGCGGTTGAATCACCTCACGGGATAATATCGGTCGTCGCGCCCACTTTGAGTGGGCACGCGCCGATTTTTTTGCCTTATTGTGCAAGTAATGCATGCGACTCTTCAATGCGGCAGGCTTTGCTTCCGCTTGCGAATGAAAAATCGCACAAATACGAAGACACTTCAGGGGAATCCCCCTCTTCAAGACAAAGGCGATTCGCTCGCGAACGAAGGCGAACTAATCGTCTAGATCAGTCTGACGCGCAGAAGGAGACCGAAAAATGCAATGCTCTCTTTAGAATGCGTCACAAGAGGTCTTCCGAAAGTGTCGATGAGACATTCGCTCGCAGAAGGAAGGACGCCGAAAGCCACCTGGCAGAAAGAAGAGCAGAAACGCCAGAAGAACGCAAAGAGCGTCTGTCACGTGACGCTATGGAGAAATCTCTTCGAAGAGACAATGAAACGCAAGAAGAACGCAAAGAGCGTCTCTCGCGTGATGCTATGAGCAAGTCTCTCCGAAGAGATAGTGAAACGCCAGAAGAACGTCAAGAGCGTCAAGAGCGTACCGCTGCTAGAAATTCCGTCCAAAGAGATAATGAAACGAAGGAAGAGCGCCAAAAGCGCCTTTTAGCTAATGCCAAGCGCAATTCAGCTAAAAGACGAGAAGTGACTGCGGATGAAAAGCGGTTTCGAAACGATATGGAAGCGCAAAGAAAGCGACGAAAGAGGCAGGAAGCTGCTCTTCGCGAAAAATCAGGTGAAATGGGCGAGGAAAGGGTCCCATTTTGGAGACAGTGGGAGACGCAAGATGAATTTGCATCTGCACATTATCCTCGCTTAGACACATTTCACAAACGCATGGAAGGTCTAACCTTCCATACGTGTGTTTCGTGCGAGGAGTCGTGGCCCACTTTAGACGTAAAGTACAGCACACAAATGTGCAAGCAGTGCACAACTGACCAAGGAAACGGTTGGGTAGGCCTTCTTACATCCGACAACAACATGAATCCTGGGCGTGTTCCACCGCCTCTTAAGGATTTATCAGTTGTCGAAGAAATGCTCATAGCGCAAATTGCACCTATGATGCACATTTTCAGATTGCCGGCCGGACGGCAATTTGGATAACGCGGTCACGTGCTAAATTTGCCCCAAAATGTGCAGTCGGTTTTGACCCGTCTGCCTAGAACAGAGAGTAATTTGGGAATGGTCGTTGTTCGCCAGACGCGCAATTCCGGTAAGGTGAATGAATGTAGTAGTTGCAGTAGTTGCAGTCGTTGAAGTCATTGCAGTCGTTGCAGTCATTGCAGTAGTTGCAGTAGTTGCAGTCGTTGCAGTCATTGCAGTAGTTGCAGTAGTTGGAGTAGTTGTAGTAGTTGTAGTAGTTGTAGTAGTTGCAGTAGTTGCAGTCATTGCAGTAGTTGCAGTAGTTGGAGTAGTTGTAGTAGTTGTAGTAGTTGTAGTAGTTGCAGTAGTTGCAGTCGTTGCAGTCATTGCAGTAGTTGCAGTAGTTGCAGTCGTTGCAGTCATTGCAGTAGTTGCAGTAGTTGGAGTAGTTGTAGTAGTTGTAGTAGTTGTAGTAGTTGCAGTAGTTGCAGTCATTGCAGTCATTGCAGTAGTTGCAGTAGTTGTAGTAGTTGTAGTAGTTGGAGTAGTTCTAGTAGTTGCAGTAGTTGCAGTCGTTGCAGTCATTGCAGTAGTTGCAGCAGTTGGAGTTGTTGTAGTAGTTGTAGTAGTTGCAGTAGTTGCAGTAGTTGCAGTAGTTGTAGTAGTTGTAGTAGTTGTAGTAGTTGTAGCCTTTGTAGTCGTTGTAGCCGTTGTAGTCGTTGTAGCCGTTGTAGCCGTTGTAGCCGTTGTAGCCGTTGTAGTCGTTGTAGCCGTTGTAGCCGTTGTAGTCCTTGTAGTCGTTGTAGGAGTTGTAGCCGTCGTAGCCGTTGTAGTCGTTGTAGTAGTAGTAGCCGTTGTAGTCGTTGTAGCCGTTGTAGTCATTGTAGGAGTTGTAGCCGTTGTAGCCGTTGTAGTCGTTGTAGTAGTTGTAGCCGTTGTAGTCGTTGTAGCCGTTGTAGTCGTTGTAGCCGTTTTAGTAGTTGTAGCAGTTGTAGTAGTTGTAGCCGTTGTAGCCGTTGTAGTCGTTGTAGCCGTTGTAGTAGTTGTAGCCGTTGTAGTAGTTGTAGTAGTTGCAGTACTTTCAGTAGTTGCAGTAGTTGTACTAGTTGCAGTAGTTGTAGTAGTTGCAGTAGTTGTAGGGTTGATACTATTGAGACCTCAAATATAGGAAAATTGATATTAGTGAGACCCCCAGTATAGGTAGTTTGATACTAGTGAGACCTCCAATATAAGTAGTTTGATATTAGTGAGACTTCGGAATTAATGCGGCATTTATTCGGAATTAATGCAGCATTTATTCTCAACAAGTGAAAGTTCTACCTTCGCTAGGAGTGTAGGTTGTAACTTCACAACGAATGAAGGTTCTACCTTCACATCGAGTGAAGGTTCTACCTTTTCCCGGAAAAATTGTCCCAGGACAAATTGTCACAAGGACAAATTGTCCCAGGACAAATTGTCCCCAGGACAAATTGTCCCAGGACAAATTGTCCCCATGACAAATTGTCCCTCGACAAATTGAAACAAGGAAAAATTGTCCCCAGGACAAATTGTCCCAGGAAAATTTGTCCCAGGACAAATTGTCCCCAGGACAAATTGTCCCAAGACAAATTGTCCCAAGACAATTTGTCCTGGGGAGAATTGTCCTGGGACAATTGGTCCTGAGACAATTTCTCCTCGGACAATTTGTCCTGGGGACAATTTGTCCGGAAGAAAATTTGTCCTGGGACAATTTGTCCTGGGACAATTTGTCCTGAAGACAATTTGTCCTGAGACAATTTGTCCTGGGACAATTTGTCCTGGGGACAAACTGGGACAATTTGTCCTGGGACAATTTCTCCTGGGGACAATTTGTCCTGGGACAATTTGTACTGGAGACAATTTTCCTGGGACAATTGGTCCTGGGACAATTTTTCCTGGGACAATTTGTCCTGAAGACAATTTGTCCTGAGACAACTTGTCCTGGGGACAAACTGGGACAATTTGTCCTGGGACAATTTGTCCTGGGGACAATTTGTCCTGGGGACAATTTGTCGTGGGAGAATTTGTCCTGGGGAATATTTGTCCTGGGACAATTTGCCCGGGGGACAATTTGTCCTGGGACAATTTGTCCTGGGACAATTTGTCCTGTGGACAATTTGTCCTCGGACAATTTGTCCTGGGACAATTTGTCCTGGAACAATTTGTCCTTGGGACAAATTGTCCCTCGTCCAATCTTCGCGAAACTGCTCTGTACGTGTTGCCGTGCCATTCTATAGGCGTAGCAATGTGAAACCCCGATTGTTAATAGTTTATTTATGACGTCAACATGTTGAACCGGTGAGGTCACGTGCGTATGTTAGCGCGCGCGTCTTGTTTAGAAACACGGTTTCTGGCTCGTTTTCGACGATGCGAAGGTCCGAGCGACGTCAAAAGGTAAGTAGTAGATAGTTACGAAGCAGTTTTAGAGCGTTCGTCGCCCGCGGAGCGCTCGTTCGAACGCGTCGCGTCGCCAAGTGGTGGCGCGAGCTTCGAATAGTGAATTTTTCGTTTCGAATGGCTTCGAAACGAAGGATTCGAGACGGTTTAGAACGTTTTGCGACGCGAAGCGTCGCTTTCGGCGTCGTTTTCGCCGAATTAATGTGTCCGTAAAAGGGGGCGTGTTCCCTTTCTTTCGCACGTGCTCTACGGCAAACGGCGACTCGGATGCCGTGGAGTGGCGGCAATTTGTAAACTGCACCATATGCCCTCTCGATCGACGTGCCGCTTATTGTCGTACGACGCGGCGTCGCGGAGTGGCGGCACGGTTAAAGTGGTGTCGTTTACGGTGTACGCGCGTAGGCGTATTGTTTGTTTCGCTTAATTTTATGTCACAAATTGGCGAAAATTGGTAAACGTGGTACCAGGTTTTATTTGTGAGACCACGACGAATCGAATGGCACCGGTGCGGTGCTCGTGCGACGTCTCCTTGCAGAGTTGTGCGCTTTTTCGCGAAATGAGTCGCAAATTGGAAAATCGATTTTTGTCCTTCGATTTTCTGCTGCCGTTTTTTGGTTTTTTGAGGAGGATTTGGGATGGCTGAAAGGCACGAAAAGGTTTTTTTCGCGTGCAATCGAAATTTGGTCAAAATTTTTCTAAATCCAACTTTTGCGTTTCGGACTCGCTTCGAACGTCTCGTAGACGTCTTTCCCTTCATCGTAGAGCATTGTGGTTTGGAATTTGGCGACAATTGGTCCTGGGGACAATTTGTCCTTACAGGAGAAACCCGTTAGCTAGCCCCCTGTAATTTCGCTGTAATTTATTACAGGAGAAACCCGTTGGCTAACCCCCTGTAATTTCGCTGCAATTTATTACAGGAGAGACCCGTTGGCTAGCCCCTGTAATTTCGCTGTAATTTATTACAGGAGAAACCCGTTGGCTAACCCCCTTTAATTTCGCTGTAATTTATTACAGGAGAGACCCGTTGGCTAGCCCCTGTAATTTCGCTGTAATTTATTACAGGAGAAACCCGTTGGCTAACCCACTTTAATTTCGCTGTAATTTATTACAGGAGAGACCCGTTGGCTAGCCCCTGTAATTTCGCTGTAATTTATTACAGGAGAGACTTGTTTGCTAACCCCCTGTAATTTCGCTGTAATTTATTACAGAAGAGAACCGTTGGCTAACCTCCTGTAATTTCGCTGTAATTTATTACAGGAGAGACCCTTTGGCTAGCTCCTGTAATTTCGCTGTAATTTATTACAGGAGAGACTTGTTTGCTAACCCCCTGTAATTTCGCTGTAATTTATTACAGAAGAGAACCGTTGGCTAACCTCCTGTAATTTCGCTGTAATTTATTACAGGAGAGACCCTTTGGCTAGCTCCTGTAATTTCGCTGTAATTTATTACAGGAGAGACTTGTTTGCTAACCCCCTGTAATTTCGCTGTAATTTATTACAGAAGAGAACCGTTGGCTAACCTCCTGTAATTTTGCTGTAATTTATTACAGGAGAGACCCGTTGGCTAACCCCCTGTAAATTCGCTGTAATTTATTACAGGAGAAACCCGTTGGCTAACCCCCTGTAATTTCGCTGTAATTTATTACAGGAGAGACCCGTTGGCTAGCCCCTGTAATTTCGCTGTAATTTATTACAGGAGAAACCCGTTGGCTAACCCCCTGTAATTTCGCTGTAATTTATTACAGGAGAGACCCGTTGGCTAGCCCCTGTAATTTCGCTGTAATTTATTACAGGAGAAACCCGTTGGCTAACCCCCTTTAATTTCGCTGTAATTTATTACAGGAGAGACCCGTTGGCTAGCCCCTGTAATTTCGCTGTAATTTATTACAGGAGAAACCCGTTGGCTAACCCACTTTAATTTCGCTGTAATTTATTACAGGAGAGACCCGTTGGCTAGCTCCTGTAATTTCGCTGTAATTTATTACAGGAGAAACCCGTTGGCTAACCCACTTTAATTTCGCTGTAATTTATTACAGGAGAGACCCGTTGGCTAGCCCCTGTAATTTCGCTGTAATTTATTACAGGAGAAACCCGTTGGCTAACCCCCTGTAATTTCGCTGCAATTTATTACAGGAGAGACCCGTTGGCTAGCCCCTGTAATTTCGCTGTAATTTATTACAGGAGAAACCCGTTGGCTAACCCCCTTTAATTTCGCTGTAATTTATTACAGGAGAGACCCGTTGGCTAGCCCCTGTAATTTCGCTGTAATTTATTACAGGAGAAACCCGTTGGCTAACCCACTTTAATTTCGCTGTAATTTATTACAGGAGAGACCCGTTGGCTAGCCCCTGTAATTTCGCTGTAATTTATTACAGGAGAAACCCGTTGGCTAACCCACTTTAATTTCGCTGTAATTTATTACAGGAGAGACCCGTTGGCTAGCCCCTGTAATTTCGCTGTAATTTATTACAGGAGAAACCCGTTGGCTAACCCCCTGTAATTTCGCTGCAATTTATTACAGGAGAGACCCGTTGGCTAGCCCCTGTAATTTCGCTGTAATTTATTACAGGAGAAACCCGTTGGCTAACCCCCTTTAATTTCGCTGTAATTTATTACAGGAGAGACCCGTTGGCTAGCCCCTGCAATTTCGCTGTAATTTATTACAGGAGAAACCCGTTGGCTAACCCCCTTTAATTTCGCTGTAATTTATTACAGGAGAGACCCGTTGGCTAGCCCCTGTAATTTCGCTGTAATTTATTACAGGAGAAACCCGTTGGCTAACCCACTTTAATTTCGCTGTAATTTATTACAGGAGAAACCCGTTGGCTAACCCCCTGTAATTTCGCTGCAATTTATTACAGGAGAGACCCGTTGGCTAGCCCCTGTAATTTCGCTGTAATTTATTACAGGAGAAACCCGTTGGCTAACCCCCTGTAATTTCGCTGTAATTTATTACAGGAGATACCCGTTGGCTAAGCCCCTGTAATTTCGCTGTAATTTATTACAGGAGATACCCTTTGGCTAACCCCGTGTAATTTTTCTGTAATTTATTACAGGAGGGTTCCGTTGGCTAGCCCCCCTGTAATTTTTCTGTAATTTATTACAGGAGAGACCCGTAGGCTAGCCCCTGTAATTTCGCTGTAATTTATTACAGGAGAAACCCGTTGGCTAACCCACTTTAATTTCGCTGTAATTTATTACAGGAGAGACCCGTTGGCTAGCCCCTGTAATTTCGCTGTAATTTATTACAGGAGAAACCCGTTGGCTAACCCCCTGTAATTTCGCTGCAATTTATTACAGGAGATACCCGTTGGCTAGCCCCTGTAATTTCGCTGTAATTTATTACAGGAGAAACCCGTTGGCTAACCCCCTGTAATTTCGCTGTAATTTATTACAGGAGAGACCCGTTGGCTAGCCCCTGTAATTTCGCTGTAATTTATTACAGGAGGAACCCGTTGGCTAACCCCCTGTAATTTCGCTGTAATTTATTACAGGAGAGACCCGTTGGCTAGCCCCTGTAATTTCGCTGTAATTTATTACAGGAGAAACCCGTTGGCTAACCCCCTTTAATTTCGCTGTAATTTATTACAGGAGAGACCCGTTGGCTAGCCCCTGTAATTTCGCTGTAATTTATTACAGGAGAAACCCGTTGGCTAACCCACTTTAATTTCGCTGTAATTTATTACAGGAGAGACCCGTTGGCTAGCCCCTGTAATTTCGCTGTAATTTATTACAGGAGAGACTTGTTTGCTAACCCCCTGTAATTTCGCTGTAATTTATTACAGAAGAGAACCCTTGGCTAACCTCCTGTAATTTCGCTGTAATTTATTACAGGAGAGACCCTTTGGCTAGCTCCTGTAATTTCGCTGTAATTTATTACAGGAGAGACTTGTTTGCTAACCCCCTGTAATTTCGCTGTAATTTATTACAGAAGAGAACCGTTGGCTAACCTCCTGTAATTTTGCTGTAATTTATTACAGGAGAGACCCGTTGGCTAACCCCCTATAAATTCGCTGTAATTTATTACAGGAGAGACCCGTTTGCTAACCCCCTGTATTTTCGCTGTATTTTATTACAGGAGAGACCCGTTTACTAACCCCCTGTAAATTCGCTCTAATTTATTACAGGAGAGACCCGTTGGCTAACCCCTGTAATTTCGCTGTAATTTATTACAGGAGAGACCCGTTGGGCCCTCAACTTTATCTTCAATGCCTTAGAATCGAAGTTTAGGCCCTCAACTTTATCTTTAGCTCCTTAGAATCAAAGTTTAGGCCCTCAACTTTATCTTCAGGTCCTTGGAATCAGAGTTTAGGCCCTGAACTTTAACTTCAGACCCTTAGAATCAAAGTTTGGGCCTTCAAATTTCTCTTCAGGGCCTTAGAATCAAAGTTTAGGCCTTCAACTTTATCTTCAGGGCCTTAGAATCAAAGTCTAGGCCCTCAACTTTATCTTCAGGGCCTTAGAATCAGAGTTTAGGCCCTCAACTTTATCTTCAGGTCCTTAGAATCAAAATTTATGCCCTCAACTTCATCTTCAGGTCCCTAGAATCAAAGTTTAGGCCCTCAACTTTATCTTCAGGTCCTTAGAATCAAAGTTTAGGCCCTCAACTTTATCTTCCGGGACTTAGAATCAGAGTTTAGGCCCTCAACTTTATCTTCAGGCCCTTAGAATCAATGTCTAGGCCCTCAACTTTATCTTCAGGCCCTTAGAATATAAGTTTAGGCCCTCAACTTTTTCTTCAGGTCCTTGGAATCAGAGTTTTGGCCCTGAACTTTAACTTCAGACCCTTAGAATCAAAGTTTGGGCCTTCAAATTTCTCTTCAGGGCCTTAGAATCAAAGTTTAGGCCTTCAACTTTATCTTCAGGGCCTTAGAATCAAAGTCTAGGCCCTCAACTTTATCTTCACTGTCTTAGAATCAAAGTTTAGTCTCTCAACTTTATCTTCAGGCCCTTAGAATCAAAGATTAGGCGTTCAACTTTATTCTCAGGGCCTTAGAATCAAAGTTTATGCCCTCAACTTTATGTTTAGCTCATTAGAATCAAAGTTTAGACCCTCAAATTTATCTTCAGGGCCTTAGAATCAGAGTTTAGGCCCTCAACTTTATCTTCAGGTCCTTAGAATAAAAGTTTAGTCCCTCAACTTTATCTTCAGGGCCTTAGAATCAGAGTTTAGGCCTTCAACTTTATCTTCAGGGCCTTAGAATCAAAGTCTAGGCCCTCAACTTTATCTTCAGGGCCTTAGAATCAGAGTTTAGGCCCTCAACTTCATCTTCAGGTCCCTAGAATCAAAGTTTAGGCCCTCAACTTTATCTTCAGGTCCTTAGAATCAAAGTTTAGGCCCTCAACTTTATCTTCCGGGACTTAGAATCAGAGTTTAGGCCCTCAACTTTATCTTCAGGCCCTTAGAATCAATGTCTAGGCCCTCAACTTTATCTTCAGGCCCTTAGAATATAAGTTTAGGCCCTCAACTTTATCTTCAGGTCCTTGGAATCAGAGTTTTGGCCCTGAACTTTAACTTCAGACCCTTAGAATCAAAGTTTGGGCCTTCAAATTTCTCTTCAGGGCCTTAGAATCAAAGTTTAGGCCTTCAACTTTATCTTCAGGGCCTTAGAATCAAAGTCTAGGCCCTCAACTTTATCTTCACTGTCTTAGAATCAAAGTTTAGTCTCTCAACTTTATCTTCAGGCCCTTAGAATCAAAGATTAGGCGTTCAACTTTATTCTCAGGGCCTTAGAATCAAAGTTTATGCCCTCAACTTTATGTTTAGCTCATTAGAATCAAAGTTTAGACCCTCAAATTTATCTTCAGGGCCTTAGAATCAGAGTTTAGGCCCTCAACTTTATCTTCAGGCCCTTAGAATAAAAGTTTAGTCCCTCAACTTTATCTTCAGGGCCTTAGAATCAGAGTTTAGGCCATCAACTTTATCTTCAGGTCCTTAGAATCAAAGTCTAGGCCCTCAACTTTATCTTCAGGTCCTTAGAATCAGAGTTTTGGCTCTGAATTTTAACTTCAGACCCTTAGAATAAAGGTTTAGGCCCTCAACTTTATCTTTAGGGACTTAGAATCAAAGTTTAGTCTCTCAACTTTATCTTCAGGTCCTTAGAATCAAAGTTTAGTCTCTCAATTTTATCTTCAGGTCCCTAGAATCAAAGTTTAGGCCCTCAACTTTATCTTCAGGTCCTTAGAATCAAAGTTTAGTCTCTCAACTTTATCTTCAGGTCCTTAGAATCAAAGTTTAGTCTCTCAACTTTATCTTCAGGTCCCTAGAATCAAAGTTTAGTCCCTCAACTTTATCTTCAGGTCCTTAGAATCAAAGTTTAGTCTCTCAACTTTATCTTCAGGTCTTAGAATCGGAGTTTAGGCCCTCAACTTTATCTTCAGGCTCTTAGTATCAAAGTTTAGGCCATCAACTTTCTCTTCAGGGCCTTAGAATCAAAGTTTTGCCCTGAACTTTAACTTCAGACCCTTAGAATCAAAGTTTAGGCCTTCAACTTTATCTTCAGGGCCTTAGAATCAAAGTCTAGGCCCTCAACTTTATCTTCAGGTCCTTAGAATCAGAGTTTTGGCTCTGAACTTTAACTTCAGACCCTTAGAATCAAAGTTTGGGCCTTCAAATTTCTCTTCAGGGCCTTAGAATCAAAGTTTAGGCTTTCGACTTTATCTTCAGGGCCTTAGAATCAAAGTCTAGGCCCTCAACTTTGTCTTCAGGGCCTTAGAATCAGAGGTTAGGCCCTCAACTTTATCTTCAGGTCCTTAGAATCAAAATTTAGGCCCTCAACTTCATCTTCAGGTCCCTAGAATCAAAGTTTAGTCTCTCAACTTTCTCTTCAGGGCCTTAGAATCAAAGTTTAGACCTTCAACTTTATCTTCAGGCCCTTAGAATCAAAGTTTGGGCGTTCAACTTTATCTTCAGGGACTTAGAATCAAAGTTTAGTCTCTCAACTTTATCTTCAGGTCCTTAGAATTGGAGTTTAGGCCCTCAAATTTATCTTCATGTCCTTAGAATCAAAGTTTAGGCCCTCAAGTTTATCTTCAGGCTCTTAGTATCAAAGTTTAGGCCATCAACTTTATCTTCAGGTCCTTAGAATCAAAGTTTGGGCCTTCAAATTTCTCTTCAGGGCCTTAGAATCAAAGTTTTGGTTTTCAACTTTATCTTCAGGTCCTTAGAATCAAAGTCTAGGCCCTCAACTTTATCTTCAGGTCCTTGGAATCAGAGTTTTGGCCCTGAACTTTGAATTCAGACAATTAGAATCAAAGTTTGGGCCTTCAAATTTCTCTTCAGTGCCTTAGAATCAAAGTTTAGGCCTTCAACTTTATCTTGAGGGCCTTAGAATCAGAGTTTAGGCCCTCAACTTTATCTTCAGGTCCTTAGAATCAAAATTTAGGCCCTCAACTTCATCTTCAGGTCCCTAGAATCAAAGTTTAGGCCCTCAACTTTCTCTTCAGGGCCTTAGAATCAAAGTTTAGACCTTCAACTTTATCTTCAGGCCCTTAGAATCAAAGTTTGGGCGTTCAACTTTATCTTCAGGGACTTAGAATCAAAGTTTAGTCTCTCAACTTTATCTTCAGGTCCTTAGAATTGGAGTTTAGGCCCTCAAATTTATCTTCATGTCCTTAGAATCAAAGTTTAGGCCCTCAAGTTTATCTTCAGGCTCTTAGTATCAAAGTTTAGGCCATCAACTTTATCTTCAGGTCCTTAGAATCAAAGTTTGGGCCTTCAAATTTCTCTTCAGGGCCTTAGAATCAAAGTTTTGGTTTTCAACTTTATCTTCAGGTCCTTAGAATCAAAGTCTAGGCCCTCAACTTTATCTTCAGGTCCTTGGAATCAGAGTTTTGGCCCTGAACTTTGAATTCAGACAATTAGAATCAAAGTTTGGGCCTTCAAATTTCTCTTCAGTGCCTTAGAATCAAAGTTTAGGCCTTCAACTTTATCTTGAGGGCCTTAGAATCAGAGTTTAGGCCCTCAACTTTATCTTCAGGTCCTTAGAATCAAAATTTAGGCCCTCAACTTCATCTTCAGGTCCCTAGAATCAAAGTTTAGGCCCTCAACTTCATCTTCAGGTCCCTAGAATCAAAGTTTAGGCCCTCAACTTCATCTTGAGGTCCCTAGAATCAAAGTTTAGGCCCTCAACTTTATCTTCAGGTCCTTAGAATCAAAGTTTAGGCCCTCAACTTTATCTTCAGGCCCTTAGAATCAAAGTCTAGGCCCTCAACGTTATCTTCAGGCCCTTAGAATAAAGGTTTAGGCCCTCAACTTTATCTTCAGGCTCTTAGAATCAAAGTTTACGCCATCAACTTTCTCTTCAGGGCCTTAGAATCAAAGTTTTGCCCTGAACTTTAACTTCAGACCCTTAGAATCAAAGTTTAGGCCTTCAACTTTATCTTCAGGGCCTTAGAATCAAAGTCTAGGCCCTCAACTTTATCTTCAGGTCCTTAGAATCAGAGTTTTGTCTCTGAACTTTAACTTCAGACTCTTAGAATCAAAGTTTGGGCCTTCAAATTTCTCTTCAGGGCCTTAGAATCAAAGTTTAGGCTTTCGACTTTATCTTCAGGGCCTTAGAATCAAAGTCTATGCCCTCAACTTTGTCTTCAGGGCCTTAGAATCAGAGGTTAGGCCCTCAACTTTATCTTCAGGTCCTTAGAATCAAAATTTAGGCCCTCAACTTCATCTTCAGGTCCCTAGAATCAAAGTTTAGTCTCTCAACTTTCTCTTCAGGGCCTTAGAATCAAAGTTTAGGCCTTCAACTTTATCTTCAGGCCCTTAGAATCAAAGTTTGGGCGTTCAACTTTATCTTCAGGGACTTAGAATCAAAGTTTAGTCTCTTAACTTTATCTTCAGGTCCTTAGAATCAAAGTTTAGTCTCTCAATTTTATCTTCAGGTCCCTAGAATCAAAGTTTAGGCCCTCAACTTTATCTTCAGGTCCTTAGAATCAAAGTTTAGTCTCTCAACTTTATCTTCAGGTCCTTAGAATCAAAGTTTAGTCTCTCAACTTTATCTTCAGGTCCCTAGAATCAAAGTTTAGTCCCTCAACTTTATCTTCAGGTCCTTAGAATCAAAGTTTAGTCTCTCAACTTTATCTTCAGGTCTTAGAATCGGAGTTTAGGCCCTCAACTTTATCTTCAGGGTCTTAGAATTAGAGTTTAGGCCCTCAACTTTATCTTCAGGGCCTTAGAATCAGAGTTTAGGCCCTCAACTTTATCTTCAGGTCCTTAGAATCAAAGTCTAGGCCCTAAACTTTATCTTCTGGTCCCTAGAATCAAAGTTTAGGCCCTCAACTTTATCTTCATGTCCTTAGAATCAAAGTTTAGTCTCTCAACTTTATCTTCAGGTCCTTAGAATCGGAGTTTAGGCCCTCAACTTTATCTTCATGTCCTTAGAATCAAAGTTTAGGCCCTCAACTTTATCTTCAGGCTCTTAGTATCAAAGTTTAGGCCATCAACTTTATCTTCAGGTCCTTAGAATCAAAGTCTAGGCCCTAAACTTTATCTTCAGGTCCTTAGAATCAGAGTATTGGCTCTGAAGTTTAACTTCAGACCCTTAGAATCAAAGTTTGGGCCTTCAAATTTCTCTTCAGGGCCTTAGAATCAAAGTTTTGGCCTTCAACTTTATCTTCAGGGCCTTAGAATCAAAGTCTAGGCCCTCAAGTTTATCTTCCGGGCCTTAGAATCAGAGTTTAGGCCCTCAATTTTATCTTCAGGCCCTTAGAATCAAAGTCTAGGCCCTCAACGTTATCTTCAGGCCCTTAGAATAAAGGTTTAGGCCCTCAACTTTATCTTCAGGCTCTTAGAATCAAAGTTTACGCCATCAACTTTCTCTTCAGGGCCTTAGAATCAAAGTTTTGCCCTGAACTTTAACTTCAGACCCTTACAATTAAAGTTTAGGCCTTCAACTTTATCTTCAGGGCCTTAGAATCAAAGTCTAGGCCCTCAACTTTATCTTCAGGTCCTTAGAATCAAAGTCTAGGCCCTCAACTTTATCTTCAGGTCCTTAGAATCAAAGTTTAGTCTCTCAACTTTATCTTCAGGTCCTTAGAATCAAAGTTTAGTCTCTCAACTTTATCTTCAGGTCCCTAGAATCAAAGTTTAGTCCCTCAACTTTATCTTCAGGTCCTTAGAATCAAAGTTTAGTCTCTCAACTTTATCTTCAGGTCTTAGAATCGGAGTTTAGGCCCTCAACTTTATCTTCAGGCTCTTAGTATCAAAGTTTAGGCCATCAACTTTATCTTCAGGTCCTTAGAATCAAAGTCTAGGCCCTAAACTTTATCTTCAGGTCCCTAGAATCAAAGTTTAGGCCCTCAACTTTATCTTCAGGTCCTTAGAATCAAAGTTTAGGCCCTCAAGTTTATCTTCATGTCCTTAGAATCAAAGTTTAGGCCCTCAAGTTTATCTTCAGGCTCTTAGTATCAAAGTTTAGGCCATCAACCTTATCTTCAGGTCCTTAGAATCAAAGTCTAGGCCCTAAACTTTATCTTCAGGTCCTTAGAATCAGAGTTTTGGCTCTGAACTTTAACTTCAGACCCTTAGAATCAAAGTTTGGGCCTTCAAATTTCTCTTCAGGGCCTTAGAATCAAAGTTTTGGCCTTCAACTTTATCTTCAGGTCCTTAGAATCAAAGTCTAGGCCCTCAACTTTATCTTCAGGTCCTTGGAATCAGAGTTTTGGCCCTGAACTTTAAGTTCAGACCCTTAGAATCAAAGTTTGGGCCTTCAAATTTCTCTTCAGTGCCTTCGAATCAAAGTTTAGGCCTTCAACTTTATCTTGAGGGCCTTAGAATCAAAGTCTAGGCCCTCAACTTTATCTTTAGGGCCTTAGAATCAGAGTTTAGGCCCTCAACTTTATCTTCAGGTCCTTAGAATCAAAATTTATGCCCTCAACTTCATCTTCAGGTCCCTAGAATCAAAGTTTAGGCCCTCAACTTCATCTTCAGGTACCTAGAATCAAAGTTTAGGCCCTCAACTTCATCTTCAGGTCCCTAGAATCAAAGTTTAGGCCCTCAACTTTATCTTCAGGTCCTTAGAATCAAAGTTTAGGCCCTCAACTTTATCTTCACGCCCTTAGACTCAAAGTTTAGGCGTTCAAATTTATCTTCAGGGCCTTAGAATCAAAGTCTAGGCCCTCAACTTTATCTTCAGGGTCTTAGAATTAGAGTTTAGGCCCTCAACTTTATCTTCAGGGCCTTAGAATCAGAGTTTAGGCCCTTAACTTTATCTTCAGGTCCTTAGAATCAAAGTCTAGGCCCTAAACTTTATCTTCAGGTCCCTAGAATCAAAGTTTAGGCCCTCAACTTTATCTTCATGTCCTTAGAATGAAAGTTTAGTCTCTCAACTTTACCTTCAGGTCCTTAGAATCGGAGTTTAGGCCCTCAACTTTATCTTCATGTCCTTAGAATCAAAGTTTAGGCCCTCAACTTTATCTTCAGGCTCTTAGTATCAAAGTTTAGGCCATCAACTTTATCTTCAGGTCCTTAGAATCAAAGTCTAGGCCCTAAACTTTATCTTCAGGTCCTTAGAATCAGAGTTTTGGCTCTGAACTTTAACTTCAGACCCTTAGAATCAAAGTTTGGGCCTTCAAATTTCTCTTCAGGGCCTTAGAATCAAAGTTTTGGCCTTCAACTTTATCTTCAGGGCCTTAGAATCAAAGTCTAGGCCCTCAAGTTTATCTTCAGGGCCTTAGAATCAGAGTTTAGGCCCTCAACGTTATCTTCAGGCCCTTAGAATAAAGGTTTAGGCCCTCAACTTTATCTTCAGGCTCTTAGAATCAAAGTTTACGCCATCAACTTTCTCTTCTGGGCCTTAGAATCAAAGTTTAGGCCCTCAACTTTATCTTCAGGTCCTTAGAATCAAAATTTAGGCCCTCAACTTCATCTTCAGGTCCCTAGAATCAAAGTTTAGGCCCTCAACTTCATCTTCAGGTCCCTAGAATCAAAGTTTAGGCCCTCAACTTCATCTTCAGGTCCCTAGAATCAAAGTTTAGGCCCTCAACTTTATCTTCAGGTCCTTAGAATCAAAGTTTAGGCCCTCAACTTTATCTTCAGGTCCTTAGAATCAAAGTTTAGGCCCTCAACTTTATCTTCAGGCCCTTAGACTCAAAGTTTAGGCGTTCAACTTTATCTTCAGGGCCTTAGAATCAAAGTCTAGGCCCTCAACTTTATCTTCAGGGTCTTAGAATAAAGGTTTAGGCCCTCAACTTTATCTTCAGGCTCTTAGAATCAAAGTTTACGCCATCAACTTTCTCTTCTGGGCCTTAGAATCAAAGTTTAGGCCCTCAACTTTATCTTCAGGTCCTTAGAATCAAAATTTAGGCCCTCAACTTCATCTTCAGGTCCCTAGAATCAAAGTTTAGGCCCTCAACTTCATCTTCAGGTCCCTAGAATCAAAGTTTAGGCCCTCAACTTCATCTTCAGGTCCCTAGAATCAAAGTTTAGGCCCTCAACTTTATCTTCAGGTCCTTAGAATCAAAGTTTAGGCCCTCAACTTTATCTTCAGGTCCTTAGAATCAAAGTTTAGGCCCTCAACTTTATCTTCAGGCCCTTAGACTCAAAGTTTAGGCGTTGAACTTTATCTTCAGGGCCTTAGAATCAAAGTCTAGGCCCTCAACTTTATCTTCAGGGTCTTAGAATTAGAGTTTAGGCCCTCAACTTTATCTTCATGGCCTTAGAATCAGAGTTTAGGCCCTCAACTTTATCTTCAGGTCCTTAGAATCAAAGTCTAGGCCCTAAACTTTATCTTCAGGTCCCTAGAATCAAAGTTTAGGCCCTCAACTTTATCTTCAGGTCCTTAGAATCAAAGTTTAGTCTCTCAACTTTATCTTCAGGTCCTTAGAATCGGAGTTTAGGCCCTCAACTTTATCTTCATGTCCTTAGAATCAGAGTTTTGGCCCTGAACTTTAAATTCAGACCCTTAGAATCAAAGTTTGGGCCTTCAAATTTCTCTTCAGTGCCTTCGAATCAAAGTTTAGGCCTTCAACTTTATCTTGAGGGCCTTAGAATCAAAGTCTAGGCCCTCAACTTTATCTTCAGGGCCTTAGAATCAGAGTTTAGGCCCTCAACTTTATCTTCAGGTCCTTAGAATCAAAATTTATGCCCTCAACTTCATCTTCAGGTCCCTAGAATCAAAGTTTAGGCCCTCAACTTCATCTTCAGGTCCCTAGAATCAAAGTTTAGGCCCTCAGCTTCATCTTTAGGTCCCTAGAATCAAAGTTTAGGCCCTCAACTTTATCTTCAGGTTCTTAGAATCAAAGTTTAGGCCCTCAACTTCATCTTCAGGTCTCTAGAATCAAAGTTTAGGCGTTCAAATTTATCTTCAGGGCCTTAGAATCAAAGTTTAGGCCCTCAACTTTATCTTCAGGGTCTTAGAATTAGAGTTTAGGCCCTCAACTTTATCTTCAGGGCCTTAGAATCAGAGTTTAGGCCCTCAACTTTATCTTCAGGTCCCTAGAATCAAAGTTTAGTCTCTCAACTTTCTCTTCAGGGCCTTAGAATCAAAGTTTAGGCCTTCAACTTTATCTTGAGGCCCTTAGAATCAAAGTTTGGGCGTTCAACTTTATCTTCAGGGACTTAGAATCAAAGTTTAGTCTCTCAACTTTATCTTCAGGTCCTTAGAATCAAAGTTTAGTCTCTCAACTTTATCTTCAGGTCCCTAGAATCAAAGTTTGGACGTTCAACTTTATCTTCAGGTCCTTAGAATCAAAGTTTAGTCTCTCAACTTTATCTTCAGGTCCTTAGAATCAAAGTTTAGTCTCTCAACTTTATCTTCAGGTCCCTAGAATCAAAGTTTAGTCCCTCAACTTTATCTTCAGGTCCTTAGAATCAAAGTTTAGTCTCTCAACTTTATCTTCAGGTCTTAGAATCGGAGTTTAGGCCCTCAACTTTATCTTCAGGCTCTTAGTATCAAAGTTTAGGCCATCAACTTTATCTTCAGGTCCTTAGAATCAAAGTCTAGGCCCTAAACTTTATCTTCAGGTCCCTAGAATCAAAGTTTAGGCCCTCAACTTTATCTTCAGGTCCTTAGAATCAAAGTTTAGTCTCACAACTTTATCTTCAGGTCCTTAGAATCGGAGTTTAGGCCCTCAACTTTATCTTCATGTCCTTAGAATCAAAGTTTAGGCCCTCAAGTTTATCTTCAGGCTCTTAGTATCAAAGTTTAGGCCATCAACTTTATCTTCAGGTCCTTCGAATCAAAGTCTAGACCCTAAACTTTATCTTCAGGTCCTTAGAATCAGAGTTTTGGCTCTGAACTTTAACTTCAGACCCTTAGAATCAAACTTTGGGCCTTCAAATTTCTCTTCAGGGCCTTAGAATCAAAGTTTTGGCCTTCAACTTTATCTTCAGGGCCTTAGAATCAAAGTCTAGGCCCTCAAGTTTATCTTCAGGGCCTTAGAATCAGAGTTTAGGCCCTCAACTTTATCTTCAGGCCCTTAGAATCAAAGTCTAGGCCCTCAACGTTATCTTCAGGCCCTTAGAATAAAGATTTAGGCCCTCAACTTTATCTTCAGGCTCTTAGAATCAAAGTTTACGCCATCAACTTTCTCTTCAGGGCCTTAGAATCAAAGTTTTGCCCTGAACTTTAACTTCAGACCCTTAGAATCAAAGTTTAGGCCTTCAACTTTATCTTCAGGGCCTTAGAATCAAAGTCTAGGCCCTCAACTTTATCTTCAGGTCCTTAGAATGAAAGTTTAGGCCCTCAACTTTATCTTCACCTCCTTAGAATCAAAGTCTAGGCCCTCAACTTTATCTTCATGTCCTTAGAATCGGAGATTAGGCCCTCAACTTTATCTTCAGGCCCTTAGAATCAAAGTTTGGGCCTTCAAATTTCTCTTCAGTGCCTTAGAATCAAAGTTTAGCCCTTCAACTTTATCTTGAGGGCCTTAG
This sequence comes from Oscarella lobularis, assembly GCF_947507565.1. NCBI lineage: Eukaryota > Metazoa > Porifera > Homoscleromorpha > Homosclerophorida > Oscarellidae > Oscarella > Oscarella lobularis. The sequence goes on along the minus strand of NC_089190.1, from coordinate 8,217 downwards.
AATCAAAGTCTAGGCCCTCAACTTTATCTTCAGGGCCTTAGAATCAGAGTTTAGGCCCTCAACTTTATCTTCAGGTCCTTAGAATCAAAATTTAGGCCCTCAACTTCATCTTCAGGTCCCTAGAATCAAAGTTTAGGCCCTCAACTTTATCTTCAGGTCCTTAGAATCAAAGTTTAGGCCCTCAACTTTATCTTCAGGCCCTTAGACTCAAAGTTTAGGCCTTCAACTTTATCTTCAGGGCCTTAGAATCAAAGTCTAGGCCCTCAACTTTATCTTCAGGCCCTTAGAATAAAAGTTGAGGCCCTCAACTTTATCTTCAGGCTCTTAGAATCAAAGTTTAGGCCATCAACTTTATCTTCAGCTCCTTAGAATCAAAGTCTAGGCCCTGAACTTTATTTTCATGTCCTTAGAATCGGAGATTAGGCCCTCAACTTTATCTTCAGGCCCTTAGAATCAAAGTTTAGGCGTTCAACTTTATCTTCACGGCCTTAGAATCAAAGTTTATGCCCTCAACTTTATCTTCATGTCCTTAGAATCAAAGTTTAGGACCTCAACTTTATCTTCAGGGTCTTAGAATTAGAGTTTAGGCCCTCAACTTTATCTTCAGGGCCTTAGAATCAAAGTTTAGGACCTCAACTTTATCTTCAGGCCCTTAGAATCAAAGTTTAGGTCCTCAACTTTATCTTCAGGTCCTTAGAATGAAAGTTTAGGCCCTCAACTTTATCTTCACCTCCTTAGAATCAAAGTCTAGGCCCTCAACTTTATCTTCATGTCCTTAGAATCGGAGATTAGGCCCTCAACTTTATCTTCAGGCCCTTAGAATCAAAGTTTAGGCGTTCAACTTTATCTTCAGGGCCTTAGAATCAAAGTTTATGCCCTCAAATTTCTCTTCCGTGCCTTAGAATCAAAGTTTAGGCCCTCAACTTTATCTTCAGGGTCTTAGAATTAGAGTTTAGGCCCTCAACTTTATCTTCAGGGCCTTAGAATCAAAGTTTAGGACCTCAACTTTATCTTCAGGCCCTTAGAATCAAAGTTTAAGTCCTCAACTTTATCTTCAGGTCCTTAGAATGAAAGTTTAGGCCCTCAACTTTATCTTCAAGTCCTTAGAATCAAAGTTTAGTCTCTCAACTTTATCTTCAGGTCTTTAGAATCAAAGTTTAGTCTCTCAACTTTATCTTCAGGTCCCTAGAATCAAAGTTTAGGCCCTCAACTTTATCTTCAGGTCCTTAGAATCAAAGTTTAGTCTCTCAACTTTATCTTCATGTCCTTAGAATCGGAGTTTAGGCCCTCAACTTTATCTTCATGTCCTTAGAATCAAAGTTTAGGCCATCAACTTTATCATCAGGTCCTTAGAATCAAAGTCTAGGCCCTAAACTTTATCTTCAGGTCCTTAGAATCAGAGTTTTGGCTCTGAACTTTAACTTCAGACCCTTAGAATCAAAGTTTGGGCCTTCAAATTTCTCTTCAGGGCCTTAGAATCAAAGTCTAGACCCTCGAGTTTATCTTCAGGGCCTTAGAATCAGAGTTTAGGCCCTCAACTTTATCTTCAGGCCCTTAGAATAAATGTTGAGGCCCTCAACTTTATCTTCAGGCTCTTAGAATCAAAGTTTACGCTATCAACTTTATCTTCAGGTTCTTAGAATCAGAGTTTTGGCTCTGAGCTTTAACTTCAGACCCTTAGAATCAAAGTTTGGGCCTTCAAATTTCTCTTCAGGGCCTTAGAATCAAAATTTTGGCCTTCAACTTTATCTTCAGGGCCTTAGAATCAAAGTCTAGGCCCTCAAGTTTATCTTCAGGGCCTTAGAATCAAAGTCTAGGCCCTCAACTTTATCTTCAGGTCCTTAGACTCAAAGTTTAGGCCTTCAACTTTATCTTCATGGACTTAGAATCAAAGTTTAGGCCCTCAACATTATCATCAGGTCCTTAGAATCAAAGTTTAGGCCCTCAACGTTATCTTCAGGTCCTTAGGCTCAAAGTTTAGGCCTTCAACTTTATCTTCATGGACTTAGAATCAAAGTTTAGGCCCTCAACATTATCATCAGGTCCTTAGAATCAAAGTCTAGGCCCTCAACGTTATCTTCAGGCCCTTAGAATAAAGATTTAGGCCCTCAACTTTATGTTCAGGCTCTTAGAATCAAAGTTTACGCCATCAACTTTCTCTTCAGGGCCTTAGAATCAAAGTTTTGCCCTGAACTTTAACTTCAGACCCTTAGAATCAAAGTTTAGGCCTTCAACTTTATCTTCAGGGCCTTAGAATCAAAGTCTAGGCCCTCAACTTTATCTTCAGGTCCTTAGAATCAAAGTTTAGTCTCTCAACTTTATCTTCAGGTCCTTAGAATCAAAGTCAAGGCCCTCTACTTTATCTTCAGGTCCTTGGAATCAGAGTTTTGGCCCTGAATTTTAAATTCAGACCCTTAGAATCAAAGTTTGGGCCTTCAAATTTCTCTTCAGTGCCTTAGAATCAAAGTTTAGGCCTTCAACTTTATCTTGAGGGCCTTAGAATCAAAGTCTAGGCCCTCAACTTTATCTTCAGGGCCTTAGAATCAGAGTTTAGGCCCTCAACTTTATCTTCAGGTCCTTAGAATCAAAATTTAGGCCCTCAACTTCATCTTCAGGTCCCTAGAATCAAAGTTTAGGCCCTCAACTTTATCTTCAGGTCCTTAGAATCAAAGTTTAGGCCCTCAACTTTATCTTCAGGCCCTTAGACTCAAAGTTTAGGCCTTCAACTTTATCTTCAGGGCCTTAGAATCAAAGTCTAGGCCCTCAACTTTATCTTCAGGCCCTTAGAATAAAAGTTGAGGCCCTCAACTTTATCTTCAGGCTCTTAGAATCAAAGTTTAGGCCATCAACTTTATCTTCAGCTCCTTAGAATCAAAGTCTAGGCCCTGAACTTTATTTTCATGTCCTTAGAATCGGAGATTAGGCCCTCAACTTTATCTTCAGGCCCTTAGAATCAAAGTTTAGGCGTTCAACTTTATCTTCACGGCCTTAGAATCAAAGTTTATGCCCTCAACTTTATCTTCATGTCCTTAGAATCAAAGTTTAGGACCTCAACTTTATCTTCAGGGTCTTAGAATTAGAGTTTAGGCCCTCAACTTTATCTTCAGGGCCTTAGAATCAAAGTTTAGGACCTCAACTTTATCTTCAGGCCCTTAGAATCAAAGTTTAGGTCCTCAACTTTATCTTCAGGTCCTTAGAATGAAAGTTTAGGCCCTCAACTTTATCTTCACCTCCTTAGAATCAAAGTCTAGGCCCTCAACTTTATCTTCATGTCCTTAGAATCGGAGATTAGGCCCTCAACTTTATCTTCAGGCCCTTAGAATCAAAGTTTAGGCGTTCAACTTTATCTTCAGGGCCTTAGAATCAAAGTTTATGCCCTCAAATTTCTCTTCCGTGCCTTAGAATCAAAGTTTAGGCCCTCAACTTTATCTTCAGGGTCTTAGAATTAGAGTTTAGGCCCTCAACTTTATCTTCAGGGCCTTAGAATCAAAGTTTAGGACCTCAACTTTATCTTCAGGCCCTTAGAATCAAAGTTTAAGTCCTCAACTTTATCTTCAGGTCCTTAGAATGAAAGTTTAGGCCCTCAACTTTATCTTCAAGTCCTTAGAATCAAAGTTTAGTCTCTCAACTTTATCTTCAGGTCTTTAGAATCAAAGTTTAGTCTCTCAACTTTATTTTCAGGTCCCTAGAATCAAAGTTTAGGCCCTCAACTTTATCTTCAGGTCCTTAGAATCAAAGTTTAGTCTCTCAACTTTATCTTCATGTCCTTAGAATCGGAGTTTAGGCCCTCAACTTTATCTTCATGTCCTTAGAATCAAAGTTTAGGCCATCAACTTTATCATCAGGTCCTTAGAATCAAAGTCTAGGCCCTAAACTTTATCTTCAGGTCCTTAGAATCAGAGTTTTGGCTCTGAACTTTAACTTCAGACCCTTAGAATCAAAGTTTGGGCCTTCAAATTTCTCTTCAGGGCCTTAGAATCAAAGTCTAGACCCTCGAGTTTATCTTCAGGGCCTTAGAATCAGAGTTTAGGCCCTCAACTTTATCTTCAGGCCCTTAGAATAAATGTTGAGGCCCTCAACTTTATCTTCAGGCTCTTAGAATCAAAGTTTACGCTATCAACTTTATCTTCAGGTTCTTAGAATCAGAGTTTTGGCTCTGAGCTTTAACTTCAGACCCTTAGAATCAAAGTTTGGGCCTTCAAATTTCTCTTCAGGGCCTTAGAATCAAAATTTTGGCCTTCAACTTTATCTTCAGGGCCTTAGAATCAAAGTCTAGGCCCTCAAGTTTATCTTCAGGGCCTTAGAATCAAAGTCTAGGCCCTCAACTTTATCTTTAGGTCCTTAGACTCAAAGTTTAGGCCTTCAACTTTATCTTCATGGACTTAGAATCAAAGTTTAGGCCCTCAACATTATCATCAGGTCCTTAGAATCAAAGTTTAGGCCCTCAACTTTATCTTCAGGTTCTTAGAATCAGAGTTTTGGCTCTGAGCTTTAACTTCAGACCCTTAGAATCAAAGTTTAGGCGTTCAACCTTATCTTCAGGGCCTTAGAATCAAAGTTTATGCCCTCAACTTTATCTTCATGTCCTTAGAATCAAAGTTTAGGCCCTCAACTTCATCTTCAGGGTCTTAGAATTAGAGTTTAGGCCCTCAACTTTATCTTCAGGGCCTTAGAATCAAAGTTTATGCCCTCAACTTTATCTTCAGGGTCTTAGAATTAGAGTTTAGGCCCTCAACTTTATCTTCAGGGCCTTAGAATCAGAGTTTAGGCCCTCAACTTTATCTTCAGGTCCTTAGAATCAAAGTCTAGGCCCTCAACTTTATCTTCAAGCCCTTAGAATCATAGTTTTGGCCATGATCTTTATTTTCAGGCTCTTAGAATCAAAGTCTAGGCCCTCAACTTTATCTTCATGTCCTTAGAATCAGAGTTTTGGCTCTGAACTTTAACTTCAGACCCTTAGAATCAAAATTTAGGCCCTCAACTTCATCTTCAGGTCCCTAGAATCAAAGTTTATTCTCTCATCTCTCTCTTCAGGGCCTTAGAATCAAAGTTTAGGCCTTCAACTTTATCTTCAGGGACTTAGAATCAAAGTTTAGGCCCTCAACATTATCTTCAGGTCCTTAGAGTCAAAGTTTAGTCTCTCAACTTTATCTTCAGGCCCTTAGAATCAAAGTTTAGGCCCTCAACTTTATCTTCAGGTTCTTAGAATCAAAGTTTTGGCTCTGAGCTTTAACTTCAGACCCTTAGAATCAAAGTTTGGGCCTTCAAATTTCACTTCAGGGCCTTAGAATCAAAGTTTTGGCCTTCAACTTTATCTTCAGGGCCTTAGAATCAAAGTCTAGGCCCTCAAGTTTATCTTCAGGGCCTTAGAATCAGAGTTTAGGCCCTCAACTTTATCTTCAGGCCCTTAGAATAAAAGTTGAGGCCCTCAACTTTATCTTCAGGCTCTTAGAATCAAAGTTTAGGCCATCAACTTTATCTTCAGGTCTTTAGAATCAAAGTCTAGGCCCTCAACTTTATCTTCATGTCCTTAGAATCGGAGATTAGGCCCTCAACTTTATCTTCAGGCCCTTAGAATCAAAGTTTAGGGTTAGTGGTTATGGGTAAGGGCTAGGGTTCGGGTTTATTAACCTCTAATTCCTAGTTCCAAACAACATTCATGTATCAAAGATGACATGGATGTTAGGCTGACATTTATCTCCGCGGAAGATGGCTTGCCAGTCATGCGAGACCAATCCAGATTTGTCAGGAAGGTTAGTTTCTCATGTATTTCTTCCTTTCTGGAGTGTGTTTTGGAGGGGTTTGTATTGGGGCCCCTATTGGGGGTTCTTTTTCTATTTATGTTTTCTTTGTTTCCTTTTGGGTGCTGGTATTGTATCCTGTATTCTATTTTGATTGTGTGTTTATTTCGTGTGTTTTTACTGGTATAGTTTTTGCGCGTTTTGTTTTCATTGTTTACATTGTTTAGCGCGCGTTATATAAAGTTTTTGGCAAGGTTTCTTTGTTGTTTCCCTGCCGTTTCTCGGCTTTTACGCCTGTTTTTCATGTTCCTCGTTGTTGCCGGCGAATGTTTGAGGTGAGGAGGATTGGTATTGATTTAGATTTAGCGTGATTTTTCCGTTTTGTTTCCGTCGATCGTTTTCTGAATGAAAACTCTGTTTCTTAGGTTGTTCCTCGTTTCCTATGGGTTTATCGGTTGCTTCTCTTGCGTCCTTTTGTCAGATAAGTGTTTATTTGTTCTCTTTTGTTGCGTATTTCTTGGGTTTTTCTTGTTGTATAGCGTGCGTTATCAGGATTGTTTTTTCTTCGTTATCTTGGTATTTTCTTTGTTTGTTTTTGGTTTCTTTTCGAATGGGATGGAAGGGTAAGTGGTTGTGTATAGGGTTGGTGGTGTTTTTTATTAGTTTTCTTGTCCGTGTGGTGTATTTTTTCTTTTTATATTTTTATTAATTTTTTAATTTTTATTGATTTTCTTGTATGTGTGGTGTATTAGGGTCAGGGTTTGGTATTGGGTTAGTGATATTTTTATTTGTTTTTTCGTCTGTGTGGTGTATAAGGTTGGGGGTTTGGTATTGGGTTGGAAGTATTTTTGTTGATTTTTGTTTTGTGTATGGGTGGTGTATTGGAGTAGGTTCATTGTTTAATTGTGGCGATTGGTTTTGCTTGGACGATTTCGTTGGTGTCTGAGTGCTTTTCGAATTTGGAGTTGAGTCCTTTTGGGTTTAAGGTTTCCAATGTTTTAATCCATTTTGTTTCAGTTTCTAGTAGCTTTTCTTTTGTTACTTGTTCAATTGGCGTGACTTTGATGTCGTCTTCCATGTTAAGCCTGTGTCTCCTGAAGTGTTGGTAAATTAGGTAGTTTTTGCTCTTTAGGTCGTTTCTATGTTTTGTTATTCTATCTTGTAGAGACTGTGAAGTTTGTCCCACGTATTGTTGATTGCAGTGTTTGCAGGTGATGACGTAGATGACATTCCATGTTCTGCAATTCATCTCTTGTTTTATAGGATAGGATCTTTTTGTATGAGAGCTCGTGATTGTGTTTGATGTCGTTATACATCTGCATAGTTTGCAGTTGGCAGATCTACACCGGGATATTTTTCTGTTGAAGCTAGGATGAATTGTTTTTATTGGAAGGGTATCTTTTTCCATTGGAGGTTCAGGTTGATTTGATATTTTGGATTTCACTATTTTTGATGCGATTGTTTTGTCCTTTTTGTAGGCAAAAATGAGTGGATTAGGGAAGATGTTTTTGAGGATTAGGGTTAGGGTTAGGGTTAGGGTTAGGGTTAGGGTTAGGGTTAGGGTTAGGGTTAGGGTTAGGGTTAGGGTTAGGGTTAGGGTTAGGGTTAGGGTTAAAAGATGTACCCACTTGGGTGACTGGGTCATATGATACACCGTTGGATAGAGCTTTCAAAGAGCTTTCGAATGGACCTATATCTTCTGTACAAATTCTTTGATTTGAAAAAGTTAATGACAAGTGATACACCGTTGGAAAGAGAATGAAAAGAGCTATTGAATGGACCTATATCTTCTGTAGGGTTAGGGTTAGGGTTAGGGTTAGGGTTAGGGTTAGGGTTAGGGTTAGGGTTAGGGTTAGGGTTAGGGTTAGGGTTAGGGTTAGGGTTAGGGTTAGGGTTAGGGTTAGGGTTAGGGTTAGGGTTAGGGTTAGGGTTAGGGTTAGGGTTAGGGTTAGGGTTAGGGTTAGGGTTAGGGTTAGGGTTAGGGTTAGGGTTAGGGTTAGGGTTAGGGTTAGGGTTAGGGTTAGGGTTAGGGTTAGGGTTAGGGTTAGGGTTAGGGTTAGGGTTAGGGTTAGGGTTAGGGTTAGGGTTAGGGTTAGGGTTAGGGTTAGGGTTAGGGTTAGGGTTAGGGTTAGGGTTAGGGTTAGGGTTAGGGTTAGGGTTAGGGTTAGGGTTAGGGTTAGGGTTAGGGTTAGGGTTAGGGTTAGGGTTAGGGTTAGGGTTAGGGTTAGGGTTAGGGTTAGGGTTAGGGTTAGGGTTAGGGTTAGGGTTAGGGTTAGGGTTAGGGTTAGGGTTAGGGTTAGGGTTAGGGTTAGGGTTAGGGTTAGGGTTAGGGTTAGGGTTAGGGTTAGGGTTAGGGTTAGGGTTAGGGTTAGGGTTAGGGTTAGGGTTAGGGTTAGGGTTAGGGTTAGGGTTAGGGTTAGGGTTAGGGTTAGGGGTTAGGGTTAGGGTTAGGGTTAGGGTTAGGGTTAGGGTTAGG